>NC_051284.1:14884930-14997430 GCF_015220745.1 Sebastes umbrosus
TTTGCTATACAGATTGATGCACGAGCAGAGTTTGTCACCAGAAGGCTGCTGTCAGATTCCTCTGCTAGAGGGGGGAAAGCTAATCTGTGCTTTCCTGAAATCTAAGTTTGGGACATACACACACACGAGCACAATTTTGTGACATCTCATCTTGTGTAGATGCCAGTTATGAGAGAGAGCTAGACCACTTAAAATGTCCTGTTTTCACTGAGGCACATTCATTATTGCAGTAATCGCAGAGCACAGGAATAACACAAATATGAATTGTGGAAAATGACATACCTGCAGACAGTAATGCAGAGGGCACCGCAAGCTGCAGCCCCCAGCAGGCTACTCATCAGGTTGACACTGTGGGCTGGAGAGAGTGTGGGCAGAAGACACATAGCCAGACGAGCTAGTAGGGTAAAGACAGGGTATCCTGGAGGATGGGCCACCTGAGAACAAAATGGCAAAGTATGAAATCGAAAAACGCAATGAGAGAAACAGTCACAGCTTCAAGAGAACAGCATGGTAATGCCTCATTCAAGATGTGCTTGTGCGATGCTGTACTTTGTTTTGAAAAGACATAAGAGTGAAAAGAACAAAGGGATACAAAAGCCGGAGAATATAGGAAGTGACCACGAAGCAAGAGTGAAGCAGTAAGGATGTGTTATATTTACTAGCCCCCTTCGACTGAGTGGGAAATCTAGCTGCTCTTCTGCCCTCGGAAGATGTGCTGTAGAGCTGCAGTAATGGAAAAGCAAGACACATCCCGCCTGGCCTGACCGCAAAGTGACTCTGCTATGATACCAGAGCCCTCCTCTCCCTCTCAACCTCCCTCTCTTCACTTCTTTTCCTCTGGCCTCTTCCCAAGGACAGTGCAGCTCCCTAGAGCCCGTGGTAGAGCACGTGGTGCTCTCCAGCCCCAGCCCCCAAACCACCTCCGAGCCGCAATCACTCTCGCCTGGGGGATCTCAGCAATCACAGCAATTAGCCGCTAAGTCTCCTCCACCCAGATAAGGGCTCAGTCATTAAACACAGACTCATTCCCTGGCACTGATAACACGAGCCATGCAGGCAAGGAGAAGGGGCAGCGCTTCAAATGAGCACAGAGCTGAAAAGTGAGAGTGCAACTACCTCATTGCCGCTGGTCACCTCACCTCAGACACAGCAAAGGCAAACAAACATAGAAACAACTCCACCCAAATCAGAGGGACGGTTTGGGAATAGAGCATGTAGGTCAGGAGAAGAAGAGAATAAGTAATGTAGAGCATAAAAGAAAGACAAGATAGCAACTCAGCAGACAGCTTGGTGAACTTAGTGTTAGTGTCAGACAGGTAGGTAACTCCACCAAGGTGAGCATCAGTTAAGAGCATGTGGAGAAAGGACTGTGTGGCCAACAGGAGTGGACAGACATGCAGCAAAAGGACAGCTGGGGGACAAAGGCCACAGGGAGCATGGGGAAGAGGAACTGTGGAGCTCTGGGGATCAGAGGGGGGGCCAGCAGCCTGTGGCCCGGGGATGGCCTGCGAGGCCCTGGGGAGGCCTGAAAGGCAGACAGGCAGGCCACACGGACTGCAGCACTAACGGCAGGATTACTGGCATAGTGACACCGACACAGCCTCCCTAAAAGGATCACAGCGGCGTAATAAACTTTATTAAATAATAAAACTTATTATAACTGTTAACCCGATTTAGTTCATTCTTCGCGGCTTACACACACACACAAAAAAAGAGGGGTGGATATAATAAGCCTTATACCGTACATAAGGCAAAGCCTACAAAAGCCATCGCCTTACCATTGACTTTAATTGGATTTGAAAAACGGGTTGCAAATTATAGCATTCTCTACTTGCAACTTAGTAAAATAAGTGTATAGAAAAGAAGGGGAAAAACCTGTGGACTGAAAGTAAATTAATCTGCTTTCTGCCCATGCTTAATTAAACTTCCTTAATGCTTATAAGAGTTAATGAGTGAATTGATTAAACAATACAGCTAATACTTACCCCCAGCTCACAAGCAGTGGTGATCAGCTCTCCTGTGGAAGAGAATGGGGGAGGAAATTAATGTAAACCCAATAATTATTATTAAGAGACAAGTCTGCTCCCAAAGTTTTCCCAAATCAAATACTTGCACTGGGGTTTTGCATTAATTTGCCAGGATCAAAACCTACAAATCTTCCCAGTGTGACATTTCCTAAGCGGCACGCTCATTCTCTTCATCTCTCGCTTCTCCCCTGATGCCTCCCTCCCCGTCTCCGGCACATACACACTGATATAAACACACACACAAGCCATTAGACTCCCTCTCCAGTGCTCTGTCACACAAAGACACACATATGCTGATCTGAGAATAATGCTTCCAGTCCCATCCTCCCCGTGCATCGGGGTCCTTTCCCTTCCTCTTTCTTCTGCCGCTCTACGTGCCGCTCTCCTGCTCCCACACTCCCAATGCCTCAATGTCTCGTTTAGTCCGTTGGGCACAAACAGAAAGGCAACGTTGGTGACAGTCACAGAATGAGGTAAGCTGTAAAAATAAGAGCCGGTTGCACAATTTTTTGACAAGCTCTGTGTGAGGCGCAGCACAAAGTGAAAAGAAAACCCCTAAAAGCTATTTGAGGAAGCTTTAATGTATCTGGGCACAAACCCATTTGTGCCAGAATACACCCAGAGCGTTTCAAATTATACAGATTTCTCACCCAATGTTTGCATCTCCCACTCATGAAAATTGAAATTTGGTTCAGATTAAATGACATTGATAAATGTTTGGGTTCAAGACAGCTCCCTCTACTGGTACTGGATGGGTAGTCATCTCCTCCATCCAATACAGCCAATAAACCAGTGGCCTTGTTTCCTGCATCAGCACTGACGGGCTAGTCAGTCTATTACCAGCATACAAGCTTCGAGTAGGACGCAGTAAATCAATACACATAGCCTGAGAAACAAATTACATTAAAGAGGTAAAAGTTGTTTTAATTATTTTAACCAAACATTAAAAACATCAAAAGAGTAGAGGTGGTTATTTTCAATCCAAGCATCTATAAGTGAAATTACATGTTCAAAATAAACATTTTAAGATCGAGGACACGGGCCCCGATGCAGCACCAACCATTATAGAACAGAACGGCTGAGTTTCAGATGGCACTGGCTGCATCACATATTTTGCAACCTTGCCGATACAGTGAATTATTATGCCTAAATTTCTGCCACATGAGGAGCCCTAACTCTTATCACTCTAATGGACCATGAAGTCAGAACTCCTCCACCTGCACGGCTTAAATGTTTTCTCAGCTCCATTTCACCTGGCATGAGCCGCCAGCTACCTGCCATCATTTTACATCACACTTTCTCATCCCTCATCGGTTTCTCAATTTCACTTATTTTCCCTCAGTAGTGGCACACTTTTACACCATTCAACACAGAAAAACTCAAACTAATACTGAGCCAAAACATCCATCTCGGTGCCACAGAGATGCAGTTCTGCAGCCCCAATACTAAAAGGGAAAATATTGACTCAACGGGGTAGCAGCATGGGTGCCAAGAGTCTTTGTGATAGTAGAGCATGGGCACCCACACCAGTCTTCTCATAATCCCCATCATTTCCACACTCCACATTCCTAGACAACAGCGTACCCGCGGGGCTGTGCTCAAGCCTCTCCAGGGCACATCACACCTAAAGAGATTAGGACACAGAGACGGAGACCTGGAGAATTCGGAAGGGTGTTCAGCTGGCACTATCAGAGCGGGCATCCTGCACGGTCCCTAAACACTGTGGAGAAGGGGCTGGCCATTTTTTCAAAGGCCCCGTTCGCTCGACAGCAGCACAACCAGCAGGGCTACTCAGCGCTCCAATTGCCTGCTCTCTCTCCTCGTCTCTCCTCGCTCATATCTGGCCGAGCTTTTCACATGCTTTCATTCTGCAAAATGTGCATTTCCCTCCACAGCAGCTTGTATGCCAGAGCAGCGCAAACCTAACAAGCAGAGCCTTCATGCCCTCAAGTCCACATTTACAAGTTTGTAACCTTGCTATCACTTCTAAACACTGTTTGTAATTGTGCAAGGCAGTGCTTCATAAACTGCATTACAAGAATGTTGGAAAACACGTTGGCCTACAACATAGGAAGTTACTGAGCGAAATACATTTGGGTCCACTGTTATGGCTGGTTACAGAAGAGTGCAAATTAAATTTATGCATACACATATAATATTACATTTAAACAAACAAACCACATTATTTAAGGGCCGTCAACAATACTTTGTCATTACAAATGGCAGTGCAGTCAGTATTCGAAATAATATAATACTATTTATTCTCCTTGTGGCATCTGAAGAAAGCTAGTTAAAAAATAATTATTGCAAATATGTAAAAGGGAGACAATTTTGACACAGTCATTTACTTTCCAATAACTTTATGAATAACAAAGTACAGGTGACTGAAATTAGGTGTGGGTCAAATGGGCAAAGTTAATAATACTGTGATAATTATCATTGCATAAACTCATGTTAATCCACTGGGCCAAATTTGTTTTTGATCCTGATATCAGAGTATGATTAAAAACATTTTTTTAGATTTCAAAGAAGCCTTCTTATCACATCCTTTCAGTCAAAAGTAACACTGAATTCCTTCTAAAAAACACAATCTACCTTTCAAGACCCTTTCAAAACATTTATATAATAGAATAAATAAACTTAGTTGCCCCGCCAGGGCAGGAAATGATTTGTCTCAACCAATAAAGACAATGAACACAGTGAACAAAATAAAAACACTATATACACACACTTCATCGATGACCACTTAAAATTCAGTGTATGTGCACAAAGTAAGTCTAATAAACTACAACTGAGGCTGTTCTTTCTTAGGAAGCTGAATCATTTTAGAGTTGAACGTTGTATTCTTCAAATGTTTTACAATGCTGTTTTGCAGAGCGTTCTGTCTTTCGGTCTGATTTGCACCTCTGGTAATATGCGTGCTCAAGATCATGTCAAACTGCAGCGCATGATCAAGACAGCAAGCAGGATCATTGGGATCGATCAGGTGTCTGCAGCACAGCTGTATAGGGACCTTATTCTAAAAAAAGCAGATCAGATCCTCAACGATCCTACCCATCCTCTCCATCAGAAATTCAAAAGGAGTAGCAGATCAAATAGCAGATTCCTGCAGAAAAAAATTAGAACAACGAAGTATAGCAAATATTTTGTGCCGACAGCAATTACACTTCTAAACGAGAGGTAAATAGGCTGTACCCCACCCTATACTGTATACTGTTTTGGACGGTGTTTCTCTGTATACTAAGACTGTCGGATTGCACTTTGCATAGAGTTTATATTTTATATTGTGGAGTGTGTATTTTTTATACCGGCAGTATTGTACAGGATGTTCTGCCTAGTGTGTGTGTGTGTGTGTGTGTGTGTGTGTGTGTGTGTGTGTGTGTGTGTGTGTGTGTGCTGGAGGGGGGAAGTGTGCATGGGATTGTGCTGTGCGCAGGATCCACGGAAGTGTGTGAGGTTTTTATATGTTGTTTTTATGAGACGTGTATATGACCACATGAATTTCCCCTTGTGGGATAATAAAGTTGACCTTTGACAAATCATTAACGATAGAGAAATATATGTGCAAAGGTAGATATGGGTCTAACATATGAAATTGTAATCTCACGGCATGGGGAAATTTTAAGAGTTGTTTTGTTCTTTATACTGACTGCACATGGAAACAAAGAACCTCTTCTATGTATTTTTTTCTTTAGCAGAAATGTTCGTCCAGCAGGTTGTAATGGAAAATTACTATGTATGTAGTGATGTCTATTTGTGCGACAGGGGAAAGTTATTAACTACTCTGTCTGCATGTCTCATGTAGTGGGAAAGTACTGAGTGTTGACTTTCTACTGAGACACTGTGTGAAACAATTCCTTATCTGTGTAAAACAACTCCTTTTCCCACACTCCCCGTTGTAGATTTCTATATAATCATATTGTAATATTCTTCTGCAGACTCTGTGTGACTCTGTATAACCAGTGCCTCTTCTTATAGGAATAAAATACAACAAAGAGATTTCATCTGTTTGAGATCTTGATTTCAACGTTCATTAGGACTCATCTAGGGAAATTGACAGAATTTCCATTACAAGGTATAACTTCAAATGCATTTACTCTTCATTTAACTCTGCCTTCAACATTCAATCAATAGCATATAGTAGACTGTAATAAGGGTGCTGGTGTGTGAACTATGTATGTTCTCAATGATGGATGAAAGCTCTCTAAGAATATGTCTTACATTTGCATATAAAATAAGATAAGGTAAGTTAAGACATTCTTTTATTAGTCCCGCAGTGGGGAAATTTGCAGTGTACAGCAGCAAAGGGGATAATGCAAAAAACAAGATGCATCAGCTAACACAGTAAAAAAGAGCTAAACAAAGTGTAACAAAATATGAACCATTTAAATAGAAGGAAGTATAAAAATAGGAGCAGCACATACAGTATTGACAATAAACAGACTATTAACAAAATTGCACAAGTGGAAAATTATATTGCACAGTGAGAATGAAATGAATGAATGAATGAAATTCCACCTGAAAATATCAGGTTATTTTCATTCATTCTCCATGACATCCAGGTCATTCTCCATCCTGGATGACAGCTTAGCCATCATCCTCCTCTCTCCCACCACCTCCACTGTGTACATTTTTAAATCAGTGTATTCGTGTTTATGTATGTTGTTTTGAAGAAGCATGCTTGATGATGTTTCTCACACCTGTATACCTGCAGCACCACAGACTGCAGCAGCTGTACAGCTAAACGTCACAGCAACAAGGAGCCACCTGATTGGCTGCCTGGTAACACAACAAAGCCACGTGACAAGAGGAGCATCAGGTAGCTGGTTAGCACCCATATAGACACATATATATATACACAGGCTAGCACCCACCTGAGTCTCCACCGGGGACAGTCCTCTGCACACAGGGCACATACAGAGCGGTCACACAAACCACCGTAGCGCCGGTGAGCATCCAGCTCTTCCTCTGATCCGCAGACATCTTCATCTTCTGGATAGTTTAAAACTGCTAATGTGGAGTTGCTAGGTAACGTTAGCATCCAGATGTTTCAGGAGCTGGAGACTTTACTTTAAATACAACTGTACCGCTACTAGTTACCCTATATTACCGGTATTAGTCTGGAGCTGAAGTTATGTTAATAAGACTGTGGTAAAGACGTAACTTGAGGGTTTAATCTGAGGAGGCTATAACAGTTTAAGCTAAATTAAACCGTTTCTGTTCCCGGGGAAGAAGTAACACAAATCACGTCGACGAGCTAAATCTCGCGATACTTCCGGACGCGCCATCCTTTAAAGTTACAGGACACGTCGCAGCCAGAAGTCATCAGAGTAGTGATTTCTGTTGTAGGTTGTTGTTGAATAAAGAGCAATTTATATAATATAATACTTTTTTCCCCCCTGATATGTTGCTTGTGAAAAATGACTATACTTCCTGGTTCACTGTGACTCAGAAGCTATAAGAATGAGCAGCTGAGATCTCTCATCACCTCTGTTCACATGGTTGACTGAGGGAGGGTCTGCACCTATTGTCTACACAAGCACTATGTAAATTCATCTGAAAAGAACTAATCATTTATTTGTTCCATGATAGATAGACAGCTTTATTGATCCCCGTGGGGAAATTCGATTGCCACCAAGTCAGATTTATTGATCCTGTTTTTATCATCCACAGTGATGCAGAGCACGGCATAAAAAAGAACACTAGCTACAATACCTTGATAGAAAACATGAAGAAGGGTCCTGCTGACATTAAAAGATCTAAGTTTTCTCAAGAGGAAGAGTCTCGACTGGGCCTTCTTGAATACAACATCAGTGTTCTTTTTCCAGTTTAATTTACTGTCCAGGTGGACACCTAGGTATTTATAGGACTGGACAATCTCAATCGGCTGACCCTTCATTACAACTGGGGAGACCTCCTCCTTCTTCCTTCTAAAATCAATAATCAGCACATGTCTGTTTGTCTCTTAAGTTATCTTAATTTGTATACACTTGCTTGTGTTTTTTCAGATTCTTCAAGTTTCATAGGCTACTTGTCACATCTATTGTATAGCCTAGTGGTTTTCAAAGTGGGGTCCAGGGACCCCCGAGGGCCCTTGAGGGGGTTCCAGGGAGACCCCAGCAAAAAGGCGTTATCATTTATTTTCACTATAATTCCATCCATAAGATTCATTCCAACACAATGACAGAAGGTATGACTATTTTGGTCATGGGTTTCATACACTTTCTGTAATAAAGTATCAAAAAGCAAAAATCCTATCAGATGGGGGACTCTGGGACGAAATCTCATCAAACGGGGATCCGTGGTCTTTGTGTCAGTTTAGGGGTTCTAGATGTGAAAAAGTTTGGGAACCACTAGTGTAGCCTATACAGGACGTGACAAGTAGCCTATAAAATTATTCTGTACCAGTTTTGCTTTTTCGAGGTCAAGAATTAACTCTAAATCTAAACTTTTTAGGATGTCAGCGAGTATTTAATGTCTACAGAGAAATGAAAATTTTAACATCCACATTTTCATAACTGTAACTCCATCTGCTGAGGAAGATCGTGTGATTTACTCAAAAGCCTCAGAAGAGTTACTGAATTAACCTTGTAGTGAGATTGTTTTGCAGATTGTTTTGCCAGGAGCTGTTTTCAAGGTCAAAATTAACTTAACTAAGTCTTGATTATGACGGTTATGTATTTTTGCATACCTCATGTATATCTACAAATTGAACTGTGAAAGTGGTTTGCAGCTTTTGACTATTGCACAATTGGTTTCAAACCTAATTCAATGGCACAGCCCTCCACTTTCTTCACATTTGGTTTTAGGCTGCAACTGAATGTGTGCTTCATTCTCTTCACTATTGTTCTGTTGTTGTAGATGCAGCCGAAACCTGTTTTCTGAGTGGACTGTGGTGCTGTTGAAGAATCAGGTGAATGATGCTTGATGCATGACAAGGGGTTCAATACAGAGGGCCAGCTTAAGAGTGTTGACATTCCAGGTAAACCCAAACTCAAACATAGCTGTCTGTCTCATCCGATTTGGAGCCTTTAAAAAAAAAAAAAGCTCCATGTCACAGTCACTGTAGCCCTCTTTAAACTCCTGGGAGTTGAAATATGATGGATGGGTTTGTCTGAAATTCCTAATAGATGTTTTATTGTGACCAGCCTTTTTATATAAAGAAAGAAAAGGCATTTTTTAAAGGTACACTGCCAGCACACAGACAATTTGATGTCCCTCTGAAACTGTACATTTAGATCTTGTATCATACTAGAGCTGTTACTTTACCTGCTGCTGCAAATACACAATTAATTGTAGCAGGAAAGCAGTAGATTATAACTGAAGCGAGATACATGCACCCGTAAATGTCTCACAAGTGTCCATATTTCACAGGTTGAAGGGTGACTGTAATAAAGAAATTGCCCTATTGAACTGATAATAATCCCAGCCCACCATAAATGAGTCTGATCCCTCAGTAAATTGAGCCCTTGGTGAGGTGGAGTGGTGTCAGCACCTAGCCAACTCTCAGATGGCTCTCTAATCCTCGCTTCCCTCTCACCACCACCCTCATCGTCTAATCAGTCTTGAACACACACATAACGCTCACACCCATCTGACACACACACACACACACACACACACACACCCAAGTACTCACCCTTCCTCGCACTCGGGCTCAGCCATCTCTTCAGTGTGATGTCACTGCTAATCCACGCTTGGTTATCCGCTGGGCTGCAGTGCTGCCAGAGGGATGTGGGGAGGAGATGGAGTGAATTTGGGGAGGTGGTGGTGGAGGAGAGGGAGGGGGGTAATCAGGCACGTCATAAAGTTTTTCTCTCTAAAACCACCACTTCCATTAGCCCCCCGCCACATAGGAAACCAAAGTCTCGCACCCAGCCTAACTGAACAGCATATGCACTGACAAAGGCTCAATATTTCAGCTCTGATAGGAAAGATAAAACAGTATATTCACAGAGGCCTGTAGCTCCCATCCGAGGGACAGAGGAATCATTAGAGAGTCTGCTGGATTAAGCACATCCCCCGGCCTCCCCGCCCTGTCTACCACATGCGTCCACAAAATGTAAGGCCTTTTTATTGACAGCTTGTCCAAAAAGAGGAATTACCCACATGGTCGAGGCCCTCATTCCATATGGCACCAGGCTATTAACAAACATTAGTTGTCTGTAATAGCAGTGGTATTAAATTCATTATCTTTCCTATGTGAGGTGTGTGATTTTGTGTGTGTGTGTGTGTGTGTGGTGCTAGAATGCATGCACACACACACTCAATGTGTGCCAGTGTGTGTGATTAGAGACTTCTAATGTTCCAGCTCTGGGGATTTGTAGCATGAGATAAGAAAGGGCATTAATGGTGAATTGTGACGGTCCAACAGAGCAAAACTGTTGTTTGAAATGTGCATATGTTCCCTTCGCTGAATTGTTTTTTTACACTAACAATCTACATATTGTCTCACATAGAAAAGGCATCTGATTTTTTTTTAACTCACAAAAACACACAGCACAGCCATGCATGAGCGAGTGGCTTATACGACGAGACCAGAGAGTGAAATTCAATCTATTTGATTTTGTATTTTCCTCACTTACTGCATATCTGTTTTAATCTTACCTTAAGCATCCTTGAAATGAGTTGTAATCCAGTTAAGCCCCTTTGAATCTGCTTCACAGCCATATTACACCCATTCATCGTCCCATAAACATTTGCACTGCTAAACAGTAGCTCACTGAGAGTGTCCACAAGCCAAAACTCACATACTGTAGATGTTAAAAGATCAAACGCTGTGGCATTTGCATTTGTGCATGTGTGACGCAGCCACTGCAAAGAGAAACATCACACATTTTAGGCACAATATGACACGGTACAGTGAGTCAAGTCACTCTGGAGACCCACCACTTCCTATCCTGCACAATTGTCACCCTCTCCTTTTCCTCAGGAGCAATACTCTGGGCAAATCACTCCAAAGCTTCAAGACACATGACAAGTGTTTGCATTAATATTCCAAACCTTGGATCAAATGCTAGGCTGACAAAAGTCAACAAAACAAGTCAATTTTCCTGCATTTTCTCCTTCAGAGAGATTAATTCTCCTCTGTGATCCTGTTCTCATTACAACAAGCAGGGGACTCAAACACACGTAATAACAGGGCTGACTGCTGTTCCTTTGTAACATGTGGCTACCTAAATGATCCTAAATAAGATAGATGACAAGGATAAAGCAAATCATAATCGGCATTTTGCACAATGGAGCATAATAGTCTGAGGAGAACAAGGGACAACATACAGAGCTCCTGTTTCCATCGCCTGGAGCAGCACACCTAGTCGAGAGCAATTAAAATGAGAGGATTCAATTTTGTCAAACACCAGGAACCTAAGATAAATCTTGTATCTCATTTTCCAGCGGAGGACACTGCCTCACGCCGGTGCTATCATGTTTGTTGTGCTATTTTGAAGAAACAGCTGGCTACTGACAGAGTTGGTAAAACAACCCCCTTCCCCCAAATGATGCTAATCCCAATCATTTGGAGACCCAGGGGTGAGAGGGAGAGGGGGGAGTCGGGTGAGGCTGGGAATAAAAGATGGTCTCAGACTGTGGTGTTGGTGGAAAATTTAGACAGAGCAGGAGGGGGGGAGAGCAAGACAGCACGTCTCTGCATGGTTTCCATGTGGGAGAAATCCACTTACTTGAACTGATAAAGATTTAATTAACACAAGACTCTGCAATTACTCCATAATTAAAGTAATTTGTCCCCTTGTTTGGATGAGTAGGCAAGACGCCACACGCCTCTGTAAGAGCAGATGAGAGGAAGAGGGCATCAGAGGCTCAAAGAGGTACACTCTTCATGTTTGAATTTAATGCTTGATTTTCCCCTCATATGTTATAATAAAATATTTGTACCAGCTTCTCTTTAGCCCGTGTTTATTTGCCTTTTATTTGACAACTCATTTGTTATTCATTGAGAAAGTAATAAGCTGAGTAGGCTGAGTACAAAGTATCATCAAGAGCCACGTGAAATAGTAAATAGGCCTGATATAATCATAATCCTCTTCAAACTGCACTGCATACAGCTCCAATTGTGTAACGTTAGCGCTACGAAGCTCGCTGAAAAAAATACAATAAAAAATGATGCCTTTGTTTTACACGATCAAATTGCGTGAATCAAAAGTGAGAGTCCTGTGTGAGGTGTTTGACCTTGGGCATGGATAAAGAAAGGTGGAACCAATTTACAGCAAAATATCAGTGCGGTGTCTGTAGTGACTAACCACACAAGACAGAAATAGTGAGGTATTTACAACATCGTCCAATATGTGCCACCACCGTGCCATGGCAGTCCAATTTGCCGGGAGATAGAAAAAAAAACTGGCTGCCAAGTTTACTATATTAAAAACCAGGGAGACAAATGTGTCTTGTGTTTGCTTCTGAGGGTTGTTACTTAATTTACGCGAGGGGAAGAGCACTATCTCTTATTTACAGATGATGATCTGCATATAATTTGCCTCAGTTGCATGCTGGGTAATTGGGGTAAATATCACAGCCTTCAACTTGCCAGCTAAGGTGTCCTGCTGATAACTTGGCGCACAGCCTGCAGCCACCTGTGGCATTTCACATGTTAGGAAACACATAGAACGGAGGCTGAACCCTTTAAAACAGCTAGTTGAAGGGATCTTCTGCTATGTGACAGACGGCTGTTGTACATTATATTCCAACCTACATATAGACCTTTTCATTGCCATTCTGTTGCCAGGGCAACAGCTTTGGTCCAAGTTTACTTCCTGTCAGCTAGTGCATTAATGGTACCTTGAAATGAAACTTGTGAGCTCGTGTTTACAACATGGGAAGTCATGTACATAATATGCTTGGCGTTCAAGTGGTTTAGTCGTGAGAACACCGCTGCTAAGCAACGGCAATATTAACGTTAATGTTGGCGACTAGAAGCCACAGAGGCTAAGAATTTAGCAAGCTAGTAACATAATGCTGTAAATGCAAAGGCATAATGACAGAGGGAAAAGATGAGGCCGTTGGGATTATCAACATTTTCCTCAGACATTATATAATTACGAAGAAAAACAGTAAACGATTAAAATTACAATATATTCACTTATTGTGCACTGAAAAATTAACCTTCATGTCCTCCGCCATTTCTGACAACGTCAACAAACACGTCACAAGTTGTGAACTCTGAGCTTTCAGAAACTTTCCACTTACGAGGTTGTGAACACCATAAGAGGGGGGCGTTCATATGGACTCTTCTTGTGAACACGGTAAACACGTCCCCATTGGAAGGCACCCTAACAAACATTGCAACAGGAAATACAAAAGGGGCCCATTCATAATGTTTATGTTGTCAAGTTTGAAAAGGTCTAGAGGATGTTTTCACAGCACGTCATCAGTCCGGAAGTCGGACATTTAGGAGACACCGGACGTAAACAGGGCAACCGAACTCCCAACTGTTTTTGATTATTGCTGCTCAAAATGGTCAATTATTGCAGTTGAAAATCTCCAATATAAAAAAAATGTTTACCAAGAAAATGATTGATCAGTATTTTACATTTTGACGTTAAAATGTTTCCTTTTAAATGCTTTTATAAATGAAAGTCTTACAGAGTTTTATCAACTCATAGACTCTGAGATTAAAACATAAAAACAGCAGTATTGGCGTACGGCACTGGACCAGACAACAACAACATTTTGAAGCCTTGTCTAATGAAAGACACTATTGAGTTGTATAAAGGGGAATGTAGGATTTAGGGTGTTTGGAACTTTACTCATTCTGTAGGAATTTAAAAAATTAGGATATCTTAGCCTTTCCTGCTTTCATTTTTTTTATCTGTCTCTTTAGACCTCCCCAACTTTATGGAAGTGTAATACTAAAATGCTGGACTACCCCTTTAATATTCATTCATTGACATACAATCTCAACACTTCACATATTCCATAAACCAGAGGTTCTCAATCTTTTTTCAGCCAAGGACTCCTTACAAGATAGAGAATATACCGGGGACTCCTCGTGTGTGTCCTTTGGAATAATTTGACATAGCCTTTTTTTTACGCTTCTAGTCTTAGTTATGTGAAAGAACAAAAGTATTAAAAAGATATTAGACATGTATTAAACATATGTGCAGATTCTAAGAGTTGTAGATTTGTTAGATTAAAACATAATCCATGAACTATTATATCATATATTTAAAAATGAAAATATTATTCGTTGGACTATGAAGCCTTTTGTAAACATATACATATATAATAAATAATAATGATGTGTATGTGTGTTATTATCCAAAGAGGACCTTTTTAGTACAATTGTAATGCAACTGATGCAGCTGAAAAATATGATCCTGTAAAATTGAGTTGTGTGGCTGTGAAGTGTTAGAAGTTAATTAGGTTTAAAAAGGTGATGATAGAAGTACTAAGGTTTGTGTCAATCTATTACAAAGACCAGCGTCAGTATAACACATGAACCTCACTTTCTCATACAGGAAGCTGGTTCAAGAAGAAAAAAAATATTGTATCATTCCACTTTATTTGCATAACCCTGCCCTGCTTAAGGCAGGGGAGCCACCGAGTGATCTCAAAATTAGCATGCTGTCACCTTCAGTGTCTCTTCTGTCATTCAGAAAAACAGGCAAGTGTGCAGACACATGAACCCATCTCACATCTACTGCAGAAATGTTAATTAGGAAGCATGGCATCCCACAGCTCCATTCCTCTCCAAACGCCTAACTGACACGTTATGTATTTAAATCCCTTTCATGTGCCCTTATTATAGAGGAGATGAAGTCACATGCGAATGATGGAAAATGTCATCATCGTACAATATTTTTTTCTCATGCACATAAAAATAAAAGCTAAAAATTGCTCACTACTGTGCATATTTGTCAGCTATGTCTTGTGTATGATGCCAGGATTTAAATATGGAATAAATCTAAGGACAGTGTAATCAATTTGAAAAAAAATACAAAAACAAAGACAAATGGGATGTTAAAGATGAATCAGTAAATGTCCAACTATAAATAAACAGCCTACATATCTACTGTGGTGGCATAATTGCACATATAAAGGATTTTTTCAGGCATGCAAATTTAGTCATTTCAATTTATCTTGTTTCAGCTGTATTTTTACTGTATTTATATTGAGTCTTTTTCATAATAAACATCAAACTTCCATTTCTTTGCTCTATGTTTTGGGCTATTGAATGCCGCAGGCTCAGTGGTTTGGTGGGCTTAATGCCAACCTCTCTATTGTTGAGGAAATAGTGCCCTCTTGTGGCTTCAGAGGGAAACTACACCCAGCACTGAGCACCAGGGAAATGTTGCTCATGCAGTCATTTTCTATGGTAAATATTAAGATGAGGCGGATAAGATATAAATGAAAAGTGAATGAAACAGACTTCAAGAAAAAAAATGTATCCCTTATCTCACAAAATACTGCGTTTGATAGAGCTATCACAATCCAGGGGCCATTTTGGCAAAAGATAGCAGGGAAATGCTCATGCTGAGAAATGATGAAACACGTATGTAACTGTGATTAAACATTACTGCGGTGTTGTGCGTACACAGCTGAGACATCTGGAGTTCAAAGGCTTCATAAAAAGTAGCTCCGTCAACTGCACATACCCTTTAAACCACTGAATCAATACCACACCCTTACAGGACTGTCAGATCTTTAAGAAGGCCTGAAATCAGAGAGACAAACCGACTCACTTGGAAGTTACTTTTAAAAAATATTTTATTCTTTGCAAAGGAGGCATCGGGAGCATCAGTGCGTTCTATGGCTTGTGTACAGAGTTCCTGTAGGAGACAAAATCATAGAACAAGCCCTTGGGTGAACCGAGGGCCCCACCCATGTTTACCAAGGAGGAATGTTTGAGGCAGCTACTCTGCAGCTGTTACAGAACACGGTCTTAAGCAAAGGGCACAGTGTTTGAGCTGAAAGTGTTAGAGAGGAATGCTACTGTACAATACGTGGCTTAGTACTTGACCCCGCTTGGCGGTTACATAATATCTGAAGAAATCAAGTGATACAGAAATGCTCTGTGGTATGAGTGAAGCGTAACGGCTACTGATGTTTCTCTTAGGAAGGAACCCAAAAAGGACAAATCCTCCAGCAGTCCACCACTGCTACTGAGGTCAAATCTTTGTGAAGTCAAGGAGCCCTTAATCAAGGTGGATTCTGCCCCTCTCGGAATTTCATTCATCAAATGCAACCTGAAGAAAATTTGCTATAATAGGAACGTTACCGTCAACATCTCATCATTTTAATGCTCAATATAGTATTTGATAAACAGAATTAATGCCTTCCGACTACCCTCTACATATGGGCACAGTCTGGTAAGCTAACATTGCAGAAGGAACGCACAGATTCGTCCCAGATTCTTTAGTTTCAATTCATCTGCTACTTTGTTTTTTGGACAACTTGACTCATCCACACACACAATAGAACTTACCAAATTTGGCATGATGTGCGATAATATCATTATTCCCATGGAGCTGGTCGCGAGCAGCTGAACAGCCTCGACTGTAATCCAGAGCTGTCAACACTCCACCGTAGAAGCCGTTTGGGTTTAGGATTGTTTACAGAAACACTTTGGATCGGAGAAGAGTGGTCGTTACATCTTGCATGTGGAGAAAAAAAAAAAAAAAAAAACAGCTCCTCCTTATATTTGGTATAATCTCTGGATGCTGCTGAGACTGTGCCCAGGTTTGACAGCGTACAAATCATTGGATCAGACCCAGCGTGGGATAAAGCTAACAACAGTGCAGATTGAATACAGTACATGTGTGTGGGGCAGGCACGCAGCTAGCAAGCAGTTGCGGTTGATGCATATGGTAGTACAGTTCCAATGTAGTCTTTCACTGCGATAATAGGCCTTACCTATACCTTTAACAGCACATCGAGAAAGCAAGTTGTATCAGTAAAGTACCACCAGTTAGGAGAGTCAATGTATTTCAGTACATTACATTCATTGTCAAACCCTGCGAGGTTGGTTTAATTCCTGTGTTCTCTGGTTGTGTTTTGGATGGTGGGCGAGATCATAGAAAGGGGATTGGGGTGAAATGATGCACGAGGGCGATTTAAACAAAGCCCAAGGGCACCCACACAGTCCAACCCACACACACACACACACACAATCACACATGCATGCACACACTCTCAAACATTCTCACACACATTATTTATGCAGGAGAAAAAATATATTAACATTTGCATTACAAAACAGTACAAGGGCCTCAGTGTAGTAAAATACGTCTTCTGTCGGATAAAAATGTGTTGAAGAATCCGTGTGGGCCGTCATTTCCTTATATGTATGCAAAACTATCTCTCCCTTTGCCTTCAACAAAACATCTTTTCCTCATTTATTAAAAATATTCCCATGGTTTAATGGGATTTGAGGCACTGGATTATATCTCTGTACACAAAAAGTATTTTTTCAACTCCTCAAAAGTTTGTTCAGCAAATGGAAGCCAAAAATCTGGAGAACTACATGATCTAGATGCCATTAGGGGGTTCAGGGCCGACGGGGCGATGGGGAGCACTTAGATAGTTAGACCCCAAGTTTCTCCTGGCTATTCTCCCAGCCAACAGTCCAGCTGTCTGGCTCTGTAAAAACGTTGTCACAAACACACCAGGAATTGAACTATAAACCCCTTTTTCTTTTCCGACAGGCCCAAATACATCAATGTTACCCGGTTCAGTCTTATTCATGAGTAAAATTCATTCTTTCTATCCTTAATTCTGCGGCCCTCTGATGGAAAACCAGCAGTCATTGTAGTTTAAAACAGCCGTGTTTAAAGCGGTTGGATCGCAGGACAGCTGAAACAGTATTTCATTCTGGAGGAGCAAGGCATCTGTGGTCCAGTGTGCTCCACGTCTCTGTATCCCACCGTGGCCATCCAAATAGCCACAAGAGGCCCCGAACAATCTGTAATGGCTCTCTGTTGTGCAGAATCCACAGTATATGACCAGAACGTGAGAAGACTTACTCCTTTGCACAGCTGGCTTACATGAACAAAAGAAAGCACAAAATAATCGGAACAGTTTCACAGCATGTTGGCATTCCTGTCTAATCTCCGCTGCCGGGGCAGGACCCTCCGGCTCAGTCCACCGGGCCCTGGAAGATTAGCTTGGCACAGCCCTGAGCGAGGCCGAGCTGGGTGGCACAGAAGGGGCAGGCGGCGTGGAAGGCGTGGGTGCCGTGGGGCAGAGGGATCTCCGCCCAGTACTTGACTGACTTCTCTGAACACACGTGTCCACACGGCACAAAGGCATGAGTGGGCGCACCTGTGTCCACGTAGAAGGCCGGCTCGCAGCCCAGCCACAGCGGCACGTAGGGCCCGACCATCCGGCACATGGGGCACTCTCGCTGGTTGTTGGGCCCCTGCTCCGAGCGGTGGCCCCAGTTGTGGTAGCCGTGCACGTGGCCGCAGCCCAAGTAGACCCAGGGCTGCTTTTCCTCCAAAGAGGAGAGGGCGCGGCTGCGTTGCATGCTGGGGAAGGCGAGCGTGTTGAGACCCACGGGGCACTGGGGGCGCGCTGCGTTGATCTCCTGCCTGAGAGCCTCCAGATGCTTTTGGGTGGGAGTGTGAAAGAGGCCTTCTGCAGTACGCCACAGCAAAGTGGCTCCACACAGATCCACCAGGGAGCCGTCCTGCAGGATATTACTCTCATGCTCCACCTGCAGAGGGTAATGTAGCAGACACGCATTTAGTATCACTTAACTGATCTCATGCATGTAACCATCATAACCGTATTCTATTTGAGTTGAGAAACATCTGCTTCATTTAAGTCACAGTGACATTTGTGCTGTTGCTGTATATACTGTATGTGTGGAGCTACTGACCAGTTTGCCGGGGGTCTGTGCAGAGCGGGTCTCTCTCAGCGTGTAAACATCCCCACAAACAGAGATCTCTCTCCAGACGCCAGGCTTCGACTCCTCCGTGAACCCGCCCTTCGGGTGCATTACCAGCACGCCATTGGTTGTCAGTCCGTCCATGTGGCCGTCAGGGTTCTTCCATTTTGCGGCTTTCTCCTATAGGCGAGACGGAGCACAGATGCAAACTGATGTGCTGTGTGGCAGTTGTTTCTCTGGTTAAAACTCTGCTAGAACTACATTTAAAAGGCACGAACTGGACATCAAACCGTAGTGAGGAGGTACTGTATATCTACTGTACCATGGTACACTAGCTAGTAATTACCCCAAGGAAGATGTTTTTGGAAGAATCAAAACCAGCTGCGTAGATGCGAGCAACGTAAGGCGGGATCCGCTCGCAGACAACTCGGCAGGCAAACCGGGAGATGGTGCTCTGTGTGATGGGGGTCTCCTCTCCTTCCTGGCTTCCTGCTACTGTGTCAGTCACCACAAAGTCTATGGGACTCTCAGTGGAACGGCCGATCTACAAAACAACACAGGGAATAATCAATATCATGCTATATTATTAGATTGTTTCTTGTGATTTCTTGTCAATATATTGGCATGGGTGAAAAGGGGTTTGTTTTTAATTCCCTGCAGAGTAGGGCTGCAACTAACAATTATCTTAATTGTGGATTAATCTGTCAATTATTTTCTCGATTAATCGATTAGTTGTTTGGTCTATAAAATGTCAGAAAATGGTGTAAAATATCAATCACTGTTTCCCAAAGCCCAAGATGATGTCTTAAAATGTCAAAGATATTCAGTTTACTGTCATAGAGGAGTAAAGAAACCAGAAAATATTCACATTTAAGAAGCTGGAATCAGAGAATTTCGACTTTTTTTCATATCAAATAATTAAATAATAATCGATTAATAGTTGCAGCACTACTGCAGACCTTTGAACTGAACTGTTCTGCTTCCCAGCAGTTCAGCCATTTGTCAGGTTGTGGCGGTTTGACATCTGAATGACAGTGCACAAGATCATGATGCTGTGTGCGTGTGTGTGTGTGTGTGTGTGTGTGTGTGTGTGTGTGTGTGTGTGTGCACCAAAGTGTGTCTCAGCATTTTTACCAAAGTTTCATGCAGCAGCATGTTGTTATATCAGTGCATCTCTGAAGAGAATTCAAGTGTCATTTTTTCTTCGCAAAAATAATATTTCAGATTATTTTTAAGCAGACCACAGATATAAATACTGAGAAATGTCCGAACAGTTCTCAAGCTGAACAAGCAGCGGTAAAAATAAGCATTTCCCCCTTTCATTTCCTCATTTTTTTCATCTCAAAAATGTCCTATCTTTTGAATAGTTTCCCCTCCTCTGCTGTGTCTGTGTTTCTATTTATTCAGTGTTGTTCAAAGACACATGGATACAATACAGGGCTGAATGTGAGGCACGTGTCTGCAGTGCTGACTTCCCTCTGGTCATCGTCTCCTTGCTGTACATTCACATTAATGCTACAGACAGAACAGTTGACAGTACACATACAAGACTCATGCACTCACTGGTGGAGTGGAAGGTTCAGGGGGGGAAAACCAACTAAAAGTGCAGAGATTTTGAATCTCTGCAGGAGTAGCTGCAAATATTCTTAATTATAGGTAGAGCTCAAAAGTTCAGTCAATCGACTAAGAATAAAACAGCAACTATTTTGATAATTCCTTCATTTTGCAGTCAATTTTCAAGAAGAAAATGCCAAAGATTTGATTTCATCATCTCAAATGTAAGGTTTTGAGGCTTCTCTTCATCATTTATAGTATTAAATTATATATATATATTTGGGTTTGGATTGTAAAAAAACGTACAGAAAAAACAAGCAAGTCATATAAAACAATCAATTTGAATTAGGGCGGTCAAAGTTAACGCGATAGTAACCCATAATAATGGGTTCTATGGGTACCCACGAGTCTCCCCTTTACAGATAATGCCCACTTTATGATAATCACATGCAGTTTTGGGCAAGTCATAGTCAAGTCAATTTGAATACATCCCCTTTCGCTCTGGGAAATTATAATGGATCAATAAAGAAAGTAATCGTTAGTTGCAGCCCTAATCAAATGTTGAGGATCCAACAGGTTATTGAAAGTACAATCCTAACAGGTGACAGTGTCATTTAATGGGTCTTTACCTGAAACATGTCTGTGTCTTTATCATGGCAGTACTCCACCACTACCGTGTGGTTCCTGGACAGTGTGTAGGAGATGCTGTGTTGGCCTTTACAGTTCACAGCCTGAAATATAACAAAAAAACACATTACAAACATGCAACATGTTGTGATACCATATTAAACATAAAAGATACATACTTTAACGAGTATAAGCACACCAACAAGGGAGTGTTTTACTGTTTTGTGTTATAGTGAAAGAGGAGAAACCCTTTGATGTTTTAGTTTGTGGCTTTAACACCAGATATGAGAGTGCCACTGGTTCACAAACAAGAGCCACACCACCATACGCCTTATGCAATCATTGCATCGCTGCTGAGGGGAAATTACAGGTCAGGGCAAAACAAACCCCGCTATTAAAATGCACTCAATTGATGAGTCACATCCCACGATTCAGAACGGCTATGGTGCTTGCAGGAAGAGAATATATGTTTGTCCTCATTTCCACCCTGTTATTCACAACAACAACAAATTCTCAGGCTTTTTATTACAATGAATTATTACTGGGTTTCCTCATAACAGACATTAAAGCAAGAACATTTCTTACAATCTGCGGCAGGAATTTCTGGCAGAGAAACAGGGAAGAGCGTGTAAAGTCACACTCCCATGACAGTGACCATAAACTGCCCACTGGCCTCAGTTAACACGAGCTTGCCTACCAGCTGAACTGCCACCATCAGTCAGTGTAGTGAGGCAGGGTGGGTTAAAGCCACTCAGGCTCAGCTCCCATCAACACTTTACCACATGCCACTATCATTGCGGTCTAATCTGCGAATTCCATTTCCCAAACACCCCCCCCTCTTTGTCACGTGCAAGAGGGAAAGAGGGAGAGCGAAAGTGGGTCATCAGCGCTGCCACGCTCTGCTGTAACATCAGAGACAGACGGGGACAAATGTCATCATCGCATGCAGTCTTGTCTCGACTGCGCCGCTACAAACAAATGGCGCTCCACCTGTTCAGCGGCTAAAAGAAGCTCACGCACACTCCAAACAGAAACATATATATTTATCAGCACAACACCACACCCCCAAAATGTCTCACACCCTTCCTCAGTTGAAGGATTGAAAACAAAAACACAGCCATGAGCCATCCCGCTCCCCCTGAAAGGAAGGCCAGTGTGTTAACAATCACACTTGCACAAATGCAGTAATTGAGATCAAGTGGGGAGATGAGAAAGCAGGGGCGGGATTTGAATAGGAGGCTGACAGTGGCATCATGGGAGCTCCTCATTATCTGTCATGAACACCAGAGTGTGCACAGACACGTGAGCTTCCCCTCTCAGCTTCTGAGCCACAGAGCACTCTTAGTTCATTCGTATGAGACTGCTGCGCTGTGAGGGAGCCGGAGCAGGTCGGTGGACTGCTGCTGTCGAAAAGACAATAACAGAAAAAACGGGAGATGGCTTGGTTCATTTTACTCCTTACTCAAAAAGAAGGCTCTCCTAAAATCAAGTTTGCCACCCTGCTTGTCCCTTAAAAGGGGAACACCACCTACATTAAGAATTTCAATGTTGTTTCCATGGCCTTGGAAAGTTCAATCAATATTTGTGAACATGAGCTACTCTCTCTCAAAGCCAGAAAACAAGAGAAGTAAATCTCAAACTGGTGATGTCATAGGGTATAAAGTGTGAAGCTGCTCGATAGACAGTGAATGGGAGATTGATTTTATGGACCCACAGAATGTTTGTTTTGAACTTTATTCTATTGTAGTGTTGTCATTGTGAAACAAAAAATGTTCCCATATACTCGGAACATTCCCCTGGGTGCTCTCAGTGTCATCTATAACAGTGATTCTCAAAGTGTGGTCCGGGGCACTCTGTCACGGGGTCTGCGAAATAATTTGCTATGAACTATGAAATTGTGCTGTATCGTTAAAAAGTACATATCAACAGATGGGGACCATTTGCACCAATAAAACAAGCACATTGTGTCCATTACTCCCCGTTAGCTTTGGGCCAATAGATACTCTGATATGATTGGGACACATCACGTCAATCTGTCATGAATCAGTCACTTCACTCAGGGTGTAATGAACATTTCCTGCTGCAGCTTAGCTTAGCTTATTATTATTACGGGAGACCAAAATGTGTCAGGTGTCTTCAGGTGCTAGCGATCAAAGTCGTGAAGCCGGCCAAGCTAAAGCGATATCTGATAACAAATCACCTGTAATATCAGGGCAAAAAAAAGTGGTGTCAGCATGATTCAAACTGAAATGTGTTTCTGTTTATCACTATCAAACAGGTCTGAAGTATTTAGGTTGAAAAGTTTTATAATACAAATAGTTCCAGTGGCATCTAAGACTATAAATGGTATTAAGCATTATGCTTAATTAGGGTTACGATTATGAGGGGGTCCTTGGAAGATGTTCTCCCCTATAAGTGGTCCATGGGCCCAAAAAGTTTGAGAATCCCAAATCTACAACATCTCTCCCTATTCATTGCCTGTGGAGCAGTTCACTTTATACCAGGACATCACACGTTTTAGCACTCTAGTCTTTGAATTTGTGAGATAATTGTTCATGTTTACTACTATGTTTTGGATCGCCTTAGACCATAAAAAATAACGTGTGAATTTGAAAATGGGCGTAGTTCCCCTTGACCTTGTTTACAGCTGGTAGTGCAGGCAACTGCAACAACTTCCTCTTCAGTTCAGCCTCCAAATCCCAGGCCTGGCAACAGGGTGGCAGAGAGGAACCATGGTGAAAAAGGTGAAGAAGGTCACAGCAGTTCCCATATCTGACACAGCCTGTGACTAATTGTATAAAGGGTGCTCTTTGCTCAGTTGTGCTGTGCAGTAAAAAACGGTCTGAGGAACAACTTGTAGTGTGGAGCAGCAGAAACATTTAGCCATATTTCATAGGCCGCTGCAGCACAATGTTCAGCTCAAAGATGACTGGAATGATGCACAAATCTCTGCGATGAAAAAGCCTCTGTCACAGGAAAAAACCTCTGCGCAGATACCAGGAGTCAAGTTCCACAAGGTGAGAGTAACCTGAACCAGAGGGCCTGTGCTGGCCGGCGAGTTAAACTCCCAACAAATGTCTGGAATATTGGCCTCCAAGAGGTGCAGAGGTAAGCAGGTCCTTTCGCTTGTTTAGCAGTTTTGCATGGGAACCGACGGCAGGAGGAATGCAGGAAGGCAGACGTGTTATACTGGACGAGGCAGTTTCTGGCAGGCGCTCCAGTGCAAAGAAAAGCTATGAGGCCCGGCTAGGAACTACAGTTATTGTACTGGAAATGTCAACATTAAGGTCTGCCAACAATAATGTAAAGGAGTTCACTGCAGTAGTAAGCTACTGGAAACCCACTCTGCTGCTCTGAAAAAGTCTGTTATGTTTCAAGATTTTCCTGCAGTTGTAAGTCTTCTACCTTTAATCTGCTGAGTTCAATTCAAATCACCCTAAGTGCAATAACAAAATGACTCATCACCCTCTGTCTCAGTTATTCATTATACATTTTTATCTAAAATCAATAGACAAGGAGACTCATTCTGACTCAGAGTCTGTTCAATAAATCATATATTCATCCTGTGATCTGTTGTGTACCTTGCTGGCCTGGGGTGTGTTGAGGATGTGCACAGTGCTCGGCTTAACACCATTGGCTTTGGTCCTCCTGTACAGCGCAAATCTGCTTTTCCGTCTACCCCGGTCTCCGTTGGGCAGAGAGCCGTTGTACCTGTCATGGAAGGGGCGGAGGGAAGGACAGTAAATTAGCAAAACAATTTAAAAAAATGTTATGAAGATGCAAACCATCTTTTGTAGCTGCTAAAAAACACGTGTCCAATGCGATTTACAGGCCAAAGTCTTGTAATCGTATAACAAGTAATCGTGGAGAATTAGAAACATTCATGTGTTGTGAAAAGCAGCTTTGCCATGCATTACATCACTGGCAATCTAATGCACCCTATTAGCAATCTAAGCGTTACCTTGGATAATGTCTCTCATTACATAATGCACTCTGGTGCTTGTGATTTCAGCGAGCCAACTCTGTGTAAACTGCAGCTGTTCTCTTGCTCCGTGTCCCAGGCAGGAGCAGGTTTTAAGATGCACGTCAGGTTTGGGAACGCACAGTCCGGGGCGGAGAGCTGGCTCACATGACTGAGACACGTTCTCTCTCATAGCTGGATTTTCTACACTGATACAGAAAAGCTCTTAGATCTCAATTTCAAAGCTTCGGCTGCACCAGAAGAGCATGCTCTGTTTTCACTTCTCAATATCACACTCCAGTTTTGCCCCTCAGTCTAGCCTAGGCAGCTCCTTGTGAATGAAGAAACCCCTTCCGGTAGGACTGCTCCTCTCCCCATCCACCAGCTGGTTCCTACAGCTGGGACACCCCATGCTCTACTCCCATCCAACACACAGACCTTCTGTCACACACTCACATGGAACCACCCTGTGCTGAACTGACACCTTGCACAATGGAAATATCGCTATTAAACGCCTCAAGTTTGCATAGCAGTGCATTTCATGAGGGAGTGAACTCTTGAAGTGCTACATAATCTGACATTTCTCCTCTTTGTTGCAACACAGTAGCAACAAGAGCTCCTTTCTTCTGCTCCCTACCTCCCTCCAAAGCTAGTCCACCTGTCCCGTGTCTCCTCACGGCTGGCCAGGCATGGAAACACATGGTCCCAGTCAGCACAGTGCACAAAGCTGGCCTGTAGGACAAGCCACCCACAGAGAGCTTGAGAGGTACTGGAGGATACTGTGGACAAAACTACCAACTAATACACCGACAGCAGGAGGAAAATGACAAGAATAATAGTGATTAAATAATTGTATTAGTTTTTTTTAAATGTTTAGATTGTTCACTATGGCAAATACTCCTCAGCTTTTACTTCTAATGTTGATTATTGTCTAGTGGTGGCTTTCTTCTACATGTTGCTTTAGAAAGACATACACTCTGGTAAATTTCTCCAATGTGGTCTTGACCCTAAATAAAATCCATAAGGAGCAGGAATACTGATGATCTCTCATTAATAAACACACATTTGAAGCTGAATTAACAGTGTGTTGACTCTATGCTCCAATTTCATTCGACCTGTCCTAGAAACTCCCCACCTAAATAAAGAGCAGCTAGGCCTGTATGTCATTCAGAGTAGGGCTGGGCCGTATGACTATAAATATATCGTCAAAACGATATCAAAATGTCAATCATGTATTTTTTTATACATAGTTTCTATCCCAATATAGGTTATGACCATATTTATTTATTTTTTCTCTAAAATGTCACTTAAAAAGGACTGTATGTAACAATCAGAAATTGCATGTTAACAGCGAAACCTGTGGCCGTCAAGTCAGCGTCCTGTTGCTCGTGCTTGTGCTCGCTCTACATACACATGAACGAGCATCGATCAAAACAGTGAGGCGACACACGTCAGCTAAAACACAATATCACTATATTTCACCTGCTTGGCAGTAATGTTAGCTGACCAGACAAAGGTCTCTCCATGAATTGATGCGGATACTGTGTTTTCCTGCTTCAGCCTCCCGACCGCGGTCAGAAGGAACAGGGGAGACACTGGAGTTTTGGTCGGAGACGATAACGTTACTCCCACTGTACATTCACTAGATATTCTCAGAGCTAAACTAACTCTTCTGCAGTGCGTAGCGTGCACGCATGCACGTGAGAGGTGGAGCGAGAGAGCGAGTCAGTGAAGGCAGGCAGCGGAGCAGAGTACTCCAACTCCGGCCCTGGAGACCAAAGCTACAGTCTCCCCTGTGTCTTCTGACCACACGGGCTTCACTAGATATAACTTTGCGTTTTTTTGTGGTTCCGTGTAGTTTGTGTTGCAGTCGGAGTTTGAACAGCGTAGCCACACGCGAGCACGCACGGGACACCGACACGCAATGATTTATACGTGTTAGGACTTACAAACAGTACCTTTAAAACTGTTATGTTCATTATGCACTCAAGTTCTTAAAATGAGAAAATACTCAGTACTTTTCATTGATCAAGTATCAAAGTCACACAGGAGTATACAAAAATAGGCTATACCATGTGGTTATTTCATAATATAGACTATTTACTTATTGAACTACCAGAAAACATGCTTTATCATGATACATATTGCTATCGAGATATGAAATGACCTATATCGTGATAGATTTTGGCCATATCGCCCAGCTCTAGTTAAGAGTTCTAGTTGGATACCTGTGCCATGATGTCTCACACATAAGTACACAACACACAATGAGATGATGTGCAGCTTAGCGTTTCGTCATGATGAATTCCAACTGCAGAATTATAACCCTGTCTCTTTGAGAGACGCCACATGCCTCCTATTATTCACCATTACAATATTCTGTCATCTAAGAACCGCCACCGTCACATTAGCCAGGACAGGCTTTTTAAAGCTGCGCTCCAACCAATTGCGATCGCTTTCCCTTTTGACCTGTGCCAGACAGAGAGGCAGCGGATTTACCTTCCAATACTTAGGAGCGGGGATTAGAAGACTGTGGCGTATCACCTATCCTCCAGAGTTGCACTAAGGAGCCAACAGCACCTCCTACCTCTTATGCGAACATGAAAGGCAAGAATGAGGAGGAGGTATGCTGCATTGTTATAACACTCATTAGCATGACACAGAGGCAGGGTGGCCTTAAAGGGTCACAGGAGAGGTTAGATGATGCTGCAAAGTAAGACTGCAGGCTATTAGTGCTTCAGATAGGTCACTGTGCAAACAGTACATCACCAGTACATGGGAGGCAGCCAGATGGCACAGTGAGTGAGAAGAGCATCAGTCAACTGACTCAGATTTAAGCTGCTATGGCCTCAAGTATCCATCTAACCTTGCACAAGACACTGACACCACACCAGCTCCAGCTACACCCTGACCTTGTTGTGGAGCTGAGGATGGCAAAAGGATAACTCTTCTCCTTCTTGGATGAATGTTTTTTTTTTTTTTTTAAAGGCATCGCATCTCAACAATCAGTGCCAGTTTGTACCAAAGTTGATTTGTACACTTCCTTTACGGAGCGGTTCTTTAGGGAGAAATGTACAAAGTTCAATCAATAGGCCCAGTCTCCCAGCCACAATGGACAGAGGAAGCTGAGGAGAGGCAAAGGCTGAGTACTGATCAATCCATCCTTTCATTTCTAGGATACCCACACATCCCCCCCCCCCCCCCCCCCCCCCCCCCCCCCCCCCCCTCCTCACTGACCAGCACCAAGCCAATCCGCCCAGGCAGAGATGGGGGGCAGCCATGCAAGTAATAAGAGCCACCACGGTCATGGCGACAAACCACTGAGGGAACTGCTGCTCAAACAAGCTTTGTTCCATGCTGTCAGCTATCTTGTCTACCATCAGTTTTATCAGTGGGATGTGATGTCATGGCAGTGATTATACACCCGTCACATCTGATTCAAATATGTCTTTATGTCAGGAGAGAGAACAAAAGTATCGGCTTCAAACATGCCACATGTTCAGCCCGCGGTAATAAGCAGTCAGCACTTTTTGTCCCTTATAATAAGCTGTGAGTGTATGGGTGGAGGGCATGGGACAAAACCACACACACTCTGCATATGTATGTAACCTTTATAAGCAGCTCATTTCAAGTGCTTCGAGCAAAAGTTACGAGTAATTTCCACAGCACATTGAGCACAAACACTTAAAAATGATCATTTTAAATCAGTTCCAGTACTGGCCACATTCCAGCCACTGATGACACAGCAGGTGTTTTCCATAATGTGGCAGCCGTTGCCCTTGACATCAGTTTATGCATATAAACAAGATTGTTCAGAATGATAACTGGCTGCAGCTTCTCCTGAACAAATCCTGAATAAACACAGTTGTGGTTTTGAAATAGTTCTGACACAAAGAAAAGGACAGGATGAGACACGTATACTAATGCCACTTTAACTGCCTTGTTTACCCTCAACAGATTAGGGATGGGTAGGCCTATTGTTTAAAATTCTGCAACACTAGTGCCAATATAAGTCTCAGTATCAATGCCAAAACCATCAAAACCTTATTGAAAAGAATAAATGTGTTTTTTTTCCACAAACGCCTTTTTTAAATTTAACAAATGATGCCACATAACTCATATGTAAAATGCTGTCTAAACTAGGGCTGTGTAATGGCAAGAATCTGGCGATACGATACATATCATCATACGGGGATAACGATTCAAAATATTGCGATATATTGTGATTTTTTTTATTTAATTTTATGAAAACGGTTATAGTATAAAGAACACCATTTTAGAATAGGCAAAAATCACACATTTATACTTCATGCAAAAAACTGCATGTTTTTTTGTCCAAAACTGCAATATGATTATCATATTATGATTATAAAGTGGGCATGTCTGTAAAGGGGAGACTCGTGGGTACACATAGAACCCATTTTCATTAACATATCTTGAGGTCAGAGGTCAAGGGACCCATTTGAAAATGGCCCTTCCAGTTTTTCTTCTCCAAAATTTTGCATAACTTTGGAGCGTTATTCAGCGTCCTTCATGACAAGCTAGTATAACAGGATTCCTTCGGTTTTCAAGTTTGATTTGATGCCAGTATCTTCACTCTAGCTTTAAAACTGAGCCCACTACAACCTCCGAAAGATCGACAGCAGGCCGTCAGATTTTTAAGATATTAATAAAAAATCTATACACTATTTTGGAAAATCTATACAGTATCACAACACATAATATCACAATACTCATGTGTATCAATATTTTCTTACACCTGTAGTCTAAACACAATAATAAAGTCGTCTAAAATTAGCAACGTTTTGATCAGATCAGATCTGACTAGGCATTTGATGCCATCTTTCACTTTACAGCAGTTTTGGAACAAATGATCGACTGACTGATTAGTCGATCGATGTAAAACTAATCGTGATTGATGGTTTAAGTATTTTTTTCTAGTAAAAATGCTAAACAGTCATTGGTTCCAAGTGTTTAATTTGTTGGATTAGCAAAGAAGAAATATATCCTGTTAGGTCATTTTTAGGTATGCACTTATCTGACTATTTCAGTCCCGATACCGATAGTGATACCTGGGCTTTGGGTATCGGCCGATACCGATCAAATACCAGTGTTTAATTATAAGCTGTATGCAGTGGTGGCCCCATGTGTAAGGAAACATTAGGCTTGACTTAAACATTGCTTTCTTAACTTTGTAAAACGAAATGTAACAAATAAATACATAGATATAAATGTACTGAATTGTTATTATTAAAATAATAAATCATACACCAGCAACTGGGTAAAATAAAATCTTCAAAATTAACAGGAATTACAATTCAAGTTTAAACCTTTTTAATGCAGCAACAAATCGGTCAAAACTTAAACAGGAATTAACATTCCAGTATATAATGTATATAGTATATAAACATAGAATTGAATTGAATATATCGGCCCCATTGTCACGGATATCCGATCCAGCTATTTGAGTCAGTGTTGGCCCGATATCCGATCCAGTATTGGTATCGGTGCATCCCTAGTAATTTTATCCATAAACAGTTACTCAAATTTTCCCCATTATTATATCATGATTTACATGGATATTGTGATATAAAATTGCATATATCGTGATAAAGGATTTTATCCATATCCCCTACTCCTAGCTAGGGGTGTAAGAAAATATTGCAAATATCGACAACCGCAATATTATGTTTTGTGATACTGTATTGATTCTCAAAAACAGTGTATCGATTTTTTATCAATAGTTTGCATGCAAAGATAAACTAATTCAATACTTTATTTCATTTGCAAGGAGATGCGCCCTCTCAGTGTATGTGCACTCTGAAAGTAGTGCTATAATGGATGTTACGAGGACTGTGATAAATGCAGACACACATCCAACTGTTCTGATTGCAAAACAACAACAACATTTTTCATATGGTGGTGTGTTCTATATACTATGACAGGTTTCCTAAAATTAAATTGCAATATATCGCCTTGCTTACAGTATCGCAATATTTTTTGTACTTTGTACTACTAACTTTTTTACTGCCTTTTTACTAACATGTTTTTGCACTATGGAACTGTGATGCTGGAAACTGGAATTTCCCTCAGGATCAATAAAGTTACTATCCATCTATCTATCTATCTATATTGAATCGTAAACCCCTGCATCATGATATCGTATTGTATCGCCAGATTCTTGCCAATACACAGCCCTACTCCTAGCTGATGTTGGTCTTTAGTGGTCCAAAATCCCAGTACCAGTAGAACTCCCCTACCTGACCATGTGGACAGCAGACATTAGTGATTGTAAAGAACTTGTGTGATTTCAAACTACTGGACGCAACAATGATATATAGGCCAATTTCAGCATCTTGGAAATATTACAAATGTCCTTGTAGTGCATGCATGAGTCTTAACCCTCCTATTGTCTTCCTGTCAACCGTGCAACTTTTGGTCTGGTTTAACGGTTTATAAAGCATAAACTATAAATAATCACCTAATTCTGTGTGACACCTTTTTAGCCAACCTCGTTCCAACTCATAACCACAAGTTTTACTATTTTTGGGGGGGAATTTATGGTTAATAAACATTATTTCCATGAAATTACACCTAACTGTTGAGATTTCTTTTTATTATTTTGACTATAGTTAGTATCAGTGGAACATAATATTGATGGATTATCACAGATGGGTATATGTCAAAGTTTAGTCACGAATATTATAAAATGAAACATTTTCAATGGCAGCACATAATGACTAGCTAACTTCATTCCAACTCATTACCACAAGTTTTACACTTTTTTTTCTGTAATGTATGGTCAATAAACTTAATTTACATGAATTAAACATCCTTCTTTGAGTATGAAAATCCCCCCTGAAATTATGAATTACTTTCATCCATGTTATTTTGGGGGCAATCAGATGAAAGAAATCCATATTTGTGATATGAAAACGGGTCAAATTTGAATGAACCCGTTCCACAAATCCACCCCACAGACTGAAATACACATACTCTTCTTTGTTGTACGAACACAATGCTTTTTAAAATTAAATTTTCCTCTTAAATTATAACCCCCCCTCCCTGTCACAAAACATTTTTTCATTATTGCCTGGAAGTGAATTATGTCTTGCTTTGAACATAATTATTGCGGTTTTAAATTTGACCAAATCCATGAATTTCAATGCATGTGACTTTAAAAAACAGTGTGCTCCCTATATATCCCACATTATTTACTATCCTGATTGCTCTCTTCTGTAGTATGCATAATGGTTGTAAGTTGCTTTTATAAGTGTTAAACCCCAAACTTCCACACAGTAATTCAGATATGGTGATACAAGTGAAGAATACAGAATGTGCAGTGATTTATGGTCCAGTATGTGTCTTGTTTTATCCTTAAACTGCTTTGCTCTTTTGTCAGCTTTGACCCTAGGAAAACAGGAAGGTTAAAGATGTAAAGTTGTGTGGTCTGAGCTACAGATAGTTTTGAGAATAGGGAAGGACCCTGGGGTGCTGGGGGAGGGGACCATCACCACTTCCGAATTCCTCCAACTTTAAGGTAGGAAGGAGACACCCTGCTCAGAGAGGAGGAGTAGGGGGTTAATTTCACCCATTAGGTTAACCTAAAGTTATCCTGAACCAATCTATCTAGTGGAACATCTGTTGGTCCAGATGAAGCTGTTTTTCTTCCCCCAATATTGTGCAGAAAATGAAACCATCGCCACCAAACTCGTCGAAACGAAAACGTATACACATTTGTGATTGCGCACGTGTCTTGATTAGAGGAGTAACGTGAGTGAGTGACTCTAAACTGGGCTTCCCTCAACATATACAGTTATCTGTGTGTGTATAAATCGATGTTCGTCTAAAATAACAGTACTAACCATATCTTCAGAACTTAGAATCCTCACCGTCGCTAGGTTACCCTCTTTGTGAAACTTCCCCCAACATAAACACTCGCATTCACACGAAGAGGAAGCCCATAAAAGTAAAGTTATATATATAAAATATATATATATGTATGAGTAAAGCAGTACTTACCCCAGCACCACCAGCTCGCCGTACTTCACCGGGTCTTTGCACGGAGCGCAGTGCTCCTCTTGGCTCGACGAAAACATCCTGGCTTCACTGTGTAACATTAAAAGCTCTATTATACAGTAATATAACTCAAAAACCACCGGGAGTTAACCTTCAAAAAACACCGCAGGCTCTCATTTCAGATCTTATATATCCGGCGGCATATGTCTATATATATATATAAGCCAGTTTTCCTATAAATAAACTGCTCTCTAACTTCTTTTAGCGTGACATGGCAAAATGTAACTTACTTGGCGGTTGAATCCGCTCTGAAGCAGATACACAAACAGCGAGGAGCAGGGCCGGACTGTACCATTCTCTTCTTCTTTACTTTCTGTAGGGGGGGGCTCCTTACCGAATATTTGTTTAAAACAGTGTTTTTGACTTAAATGTGATGTGTATTGTCATAAAAGCTATTAAATACACTATATTAAAGTATTTTGCGTTTAATTTATTGTTGAGTAAATAACGTTATTGTACTTTGGAGTAAAACTCCCTCCTTTTGCCACCTCACATGGATCCATGGATCGCCCCTTGTGTTATGTAAACAAAGAGTACAATCTGGGAATTCTTAAAGGTCCCATATTATAAAAAAGTGAGATTTTCATGTTTTGTTTTATTATAAAGCAGGCTTGAGTCCTATATAGATAGATAGATAGTTGTGTTTTTTTTTTTTTTTTACATTTATCCTTTGATATTGCAATATATTGTTATTAATTGTTTTTTATTTGTTTGTTTCTTTTATTGTCACAACAAACATTAATTACTTCTTTATTGTTTTCTTCCATTTACATACATGTTCTTTTTAAATATCTATATATTGTAATTTGCTTAATGAATTGTATATATGTATATATATGTTTTTGTTTTTGTTTTGTTATTTTTTTATTTTTATTTATTATTGAATTGACGCTTTGGCAATATTGTTCACCTGACAGTCATGATCAATAAAGCAAATTGAATTGAATTGAATTGAATTGAATAGTAACTTTATTAATCCCAAAGGAAATTCAAGTTTCCAGCATCACAGTTCCATAGTGCAAAACATGTTAGTAAAAAGGCAGTAAAAAAGTTAGTAGTGCAAAGTACAAAGTACAAAAAAAAATATACCAGATATAAAAATACAAGGAGATGAAAAAAACTGTTAAAACTGAATATAGTGCAGGGTAACAGCTGTGATACACGACTATTCAAAAAAGTGAATATAGTGCAGAAGAGACTGTTAAAAATGAGTAAAGTACATATACTGTATAAATACTGTGAAAGTATTGAAACACTCAATCCACAGGGAAATACACACAGCCCGTATTCAGAAACTCTGCATTTGAAACAAGCTGTCAGGATTTCTGCCCATTTGTGATCTCACGAATATACAATATTTAGACCCTTTACCCAGTTTTAAACATAAACATTCTAAATGTGTCCCAGTTTATTACTGGTTGCAGTGTATGTGAATGTCATCAACTGACTGGAAGTACACATGGATCCAAATTGCTGTCTAGCAACGCAATTCTGTTGCAATTCCCAAGTTTCCCATATCTAACAAGAATAAGTGTTTACACATATTTTTTGTCATAACATCTTTTGAATATTGGCATCATATGACACTTCTTTTTCAGCACAAACATATCAAAGATCACATAATTTGATTTGATATGACTGCTTTTGTATTAGGTTACAAAGGCCTGAGTGAGCCTACAAAAGGTGGGGCATATTGGGAAACACATGGTGAAAATAATCATCCTGGTACATTTCCTGCCTGAGATAACATGCAGGGAGTGAAAGGATGGTGAAATCAGGTTTGCTTTTTTTTATTGGTGACCCCTTGGGCCCTTTGTAGAACTTTATTTGGTTATGACTTTATTGCAGTTGGCTAATGCATGTGACTGTTCATGCAGGCTAATGACATGACTATTTATCTGCATGCCCAGGAGTTTTATTTTCACATTACCATTGCTCATTTTGATCATTTCATTTTGTGGCCTAGCTTCCTATTCTCATCTTTCCTGTTATTGGTTGCCAGCCTACAGGTATATGCTTATTTCTTTCTGTAATATCTTATTGGTTACCCGGCTCCATGTGTAAATATGCAGATCAATCTAATAATAACACCAAGGCCTAGTAATTTGCCTAACTGCTTCTTCTGAGAATGACTCACAGACTGCTTAATGTAACCAAATGTCCACACCTTATGTGAGGATGTCAAGAACCTCTCAACCTTCCAGTATCCCCACAGTTGTTCTCGCGCCTTTCTGATGAATGTGCCACTTCTCCACTTTTGTCTGGCAGACTCATCAACATTTTACGACCTCTGTCTTGTTTTCACAAGAACCTGCATGGCTGGAGGTGCCTTAACGGCTTCAGGCCCCCTCAGTGGTCCTATTGCCTCTGCAATTATGGCCTTCTGTTTGAACTGGTGTTCAGTTTCAAAGTGCAATAACACTTGGCACAAAAACAAAAGGTAGTAGGGGGGTCACTGGGGCCCATGAAGGTACTTGCCTCCCCACCCTTATGTACTTAAACTCTGAAGAAACATTGATGTGTTATTCCATTTGTAAGCACTACAAGTCAGATTAATCTGTGGCATTTGTTGGTTCCGTTCATAGCTGCACATACTTGTCCATTAATAGTACAGAGGAGTGAACTTCAGCTCCTTCAGCAGTTGTGCACAAGGATCAAGCTGCATTAGGCCTTTAACTACAGGCCTCGGGGCTGGCCTTAAAACTGTGGGTATAATGAATGTTTACTGCTCTTTTGTGTCACTGTCTCTTTCCGCTTGCTTTCATCCACTGGGCATTGTCTGTGTAAACGAGCACTACAGTCTTTTCTATGTCTGTCTGACTCACCGTCCCGCATGCACACACACATACACAGTAGAGTTGGGGGGGTGGGGATCAAAGGCTCTCTAGCACATACCACACTGATGGAGAGCAGATGCAGGGAGTGGGCTGCTTTGCTGAAGTTGTGCTGGCGTAGTGCGAGTGCAAATCTATGTTTAGGAGGAGGAGTTAAATGTTACCAGGCAAGAAGCATGCAGAGGAAAGGCCTATCGCAACAAGCTCAATTGCGCAATTGAGACCAACCGTGTGAGCAATGATGACATAGGAAAGACAAAGCACCAATTAGCTTCCTCACTGCTTTACGAGTCAGACTTTCTAGGGAAGTTATGAAAGTGTAACATCTGGCAGATTTATTGCTGTTTTTTCCCCATAATTTTAAATGCTTTGTCATTTCCCCACATAGGATGACAGGCTTTTCCAAGAACTGCAAGACAGAACATCAAAACATTACGAGGGTATCAAGAGACATTCAAATTAGATTAATCCAATTTAAGATTCTGCATCGTTTTTATTGGACCCCCTCCAACGCTGACTGGGACCAGGCTCTTCTTCACCTGCTCTGGGAATGTCCCATGATTCAGAACTACTGGTTAAAAGTTCATGAATGTATAAAAAACCTTACCCGCACCAACTTTTAGTTTTGCCCGAGGCTTTACGATCTCAGTGATCCACTACTGACATCTCACTGTGGAGCCATGGACTTTATTCAGACCAGTATAATGGTGGGAAAGCAAGTGACATCATAAATGTAGTTTGTTCTAGAGATCATCATAATGAAATGTATTGCAAACAGCTTGTTTATTTTCTTCAGAGAGATCAAGACATTTAAACCCATGCCTGTATATTAGGAATCAGCTGCTACAGGGGACTGTGAACAGCAGCCTCCAGCAGCGAGCTGTGAAAGGCACTCCCTGTGTTATCCAGCTAATGACGAGTGTGTTGGAGATACAGTGACGCCTGTATCGTCGCGAGGTTTCCATGAGGGTAAAAAACAGATCTCCAATCAGCTGACTGCAGCATGACAGTGTGTGAGAATGTGAAGAATGTGCTGATCCCATGTTGCTCGCACCCCTGACCTGACCCCCCCCCCCCGCCCACCCCGCCCACCCCGCCCACCCAGCCAGCCAGCCAGCCAGCAACAAAACAGTCCTGTTGTTTTGAAGGCCTTTTAATGTGCGAAAGATGAGAGCTTTCTGTGCAGATACCAAAAGTCAAGTCAGGTCCAGTCACTCAGAACGTGTATTTATGCTTTCAATACAAATAGAAAGCTGGTAGTGGTGAGGATAAATATCACACCCATGGCACATCTGGGTTTACAATACACTTTCACACTCAGCCACTCACAACATCAACAAGTGACCACAGCTGTTTTTCCCAACATTACAGCCAAGTCAGACATTGTCCTTGGTAAGCTTTTGATTATTTCGGCTACCGGTTGAATTCTCACTTTCACATCTCCTTACTGATGGGAAATATTTTGTAAAACCTCATGTAGAGATGGGAAAACGGTCTCCTGTTCTGTGGGATTATACAGCATGCTACGATCACAGGAAACCGGTCACACCCCAAATGTTCCATAATTTTGGCAGCACAGTGCGTCACCCTCTCTACTGTTATGCAAACTGCTCACCTAAAATAACACTACATGACAAACCTGTTTATCGTGTACAGGGAAGTTGGATGAACGTTTTGCCAAGCAGAATTATACCTGCCAGCAAAAGCTTCATGAGCAACGGCTCTGTAATTTCCCTGTGCACAGTCAGGTTTTTCAAGGCTATGAATCAAGGCTATGAATCAAAACAGTTAAATGTCAACTAAAGGTTGCATGCTGCCCCACAGTGGTAGGGAGAAGGAAGTACAGCCGAAGAAAAAGATGCAACACAGGACGCTGGACAGATTTATCAAGCATCCCTTTTATTAACATCGCCTGTTACAAAAAGAACAAAATCTTCAGTGTTAATGAACTTAGCAACAATATAGCGAGTGTTGATTACAGATGATATGGGACGCTTATTCCTAGAGTAGTTTGCAGAAGGATTAAAAACCTCTACACTGTTGACCTGGCCTTCTCCTTCCACAGCCAGGGTCACAGGCTTCCTTCTCTCTGGAGCTGCAGTACAGACTTGACTAAAATATGTCCATGCATCTCCATAGTTACAGTCACGTAGTGACCCTTCGGATATGCCGAGACCCCTTTTGATCTCCCTCCTCCCACCCAATACTGAGCCAAGGTATGCATGGAGCTATGAATTCATGAATGCACGATGAACCACAGTTTGTTTTCTGGTCAGGAGGCAAACAGATCAACAACATAGTGTATTTCAGCAGGTCCTAACTGGTACATTTAAACAATACATATCTTTAAGTTAAGAAAAAAAGGACTGAAAACCCAAAGTTTGTTTCATCAAGTTGGAAATTTGTATCACTGCCCTCTCTTGACATATAACAACAAAAACTACTGTAGTATTCAAAAAGGATTTCATTTCATTGAAAAATACAGGTGTTTTAAACAGAGGAATGGTTGCCACGCAGTTTAATTTATGCTGGATGTCATTTTTAAGTTTAGAATACAAATCAACTGGCGATGCTGCTGAAAAAAGAGGAATGTGGTGGGAGTGGAGGAGTAGTGTGTTTTGGTACAGTGTCTGGAGCGTTTGGAATTAACAGGAACCTCTGCCTGCACCCTTACGGCCGACAGTGAGACTGGGAGCGGTTTGCCGGCGCCTCGGCCAGAGTCAGTTGGAGGCTGCCTACAGTACAGGTGAGGTGACGGAGGTTGGGGAAAGAGGGTGGTTGGGTGTGACAGTATGGTGTGACGGTGGTAGTGAAGAGACCGAAAGGTCAAAGGTGGTCTCTGTAGTGCAGTCAGGGTGGCTGCGTGGGGGTCTGTCCTCCTCTCACTATACCACGGGCAGATCTTTGTCAGCCTCCTGGAGGAAAGCACATATGTAGACTCCACATTCAAATACACTGTTGCGAGTGGAAAGACTGCCATACTATAATATTTTATTGGGCTGTCAGAACAGCACAGTAACAGGCCTTACTTACCCCTTCCTGTCTCTTGGTGAGTTGCCGGCTAACGCCTTGTAGCAGCTGCTGCAGTTCTCTGACTGTTTGGTTCAGTCCTGCACTCATTTTCTCCTTTCTGTCAATCTCTTCCTGTCAGACCCACAATATTTGGTTTAGAACTCAATGTAACCACCTAATTACCATACATGCAGAGACATACACCACCAACTGTTAACCCATACTGCCCCAGGCTCTTACTCTCTGTGACGACAGACTGCTATTCTCTATCAGGTCATCAGCGTTGTCCGTCACTTTTGAGAGCTCCCCCTGGATCAGATCCAGAGACTGCTGGGCCTGGATTAAGGACAAGAAAGTTCCACTTGTTAACAACGTGGCCTGGAGTTGTACCCATAACAGCAGTGTAATAAAATATAAACTAGTATCCTTACCGTGTACAGGTCACCAGCCACCTTTTGCCTCTCGTTCTCTTCGGTCTCCAGCTTGGACAGAGACCGAGTGAGGTGGGTTTTCAGCTGGAATCAAAACAGACACTCAGCACATGCTCTATACCACATAGCTTTCCAGGCACACCTGTGAATCCCATTTATAATTTAACACAACATGTACACAAAGAGCATTTATCCAGTGCCAACATTGCCTGCATTAACACATTAAAGTGCTCAACATTTGCACAGATCTAACAGTTTCGCTTGTCCTACTTACTGCAGGCCATGTTCAAACCAATAATAGCACGGTGTTGGTGTGGGCATTTTGCTACAGGTACTAGTGAGAAGATGTTTCACGATCCAGGAAGTCCAGTTTGCGTAATACATTCATGTTTTAAGGCTCATCAGATGCCATAATACTGCACATAGGTTTACAATACCTAATAAAAGGAATTTACAACTCTGAAAAGTTATACAACCAACAGTATAATTATATCATTCGGCTTACAAAGTAACCTATCAGGAGTATGCACTTGTGCGTACCATATCGAGTGGTGCAGGAATGAGTCCCAAAAACCCGGAAATGAGTTAGTATTTTAGCATTTCCGGTTCCCTCGTCTAGAATCAATGGGTTTATGGTGAGATTCTGAAATGAGGTCTGTGGTTAACACAGGCTGAAGAGATTTTAACGTTTATGTTCTACGACATAAAATATGTCAGTAAAATTCCACTTGTGAATTTTGAAGCTTTTACGTGTCTTAAAAAAGGCGATTGCGAACAGGTGGCTAAATGAGACTACTAAACGTCATCACGCCGAACACTAATCCGCCTTTAGCTTAGTGGTGGTGACGCTGAAGTCATGTGACCGTGGTGTAGTTCGTTTATAGCCTAACGTTAACTTTTTACTTGCATTTACTCTTCAAATATCAGAAAAGTGGTGTTCATTTGTGAAGATTATCTGGCTGAACAAAACGTGAAAGTATCATAAATGTGTGTTTGTCACAGAGTTTATTTTCTGCAATAATCCAAAATGCCAATGGAGAAACCCCATTGGCATTTTGTCAAGGGAACCTGTGCGATTCTAACTTCTTGGTTGGCTTACAAAAATACGTCATCCCTGCAGCACTTTATAGGCAAATACATTGACACAATCCTGTGTCGTTTTTTTGTTGTAGTTGAAGTCCTCATTGTAATTAATCAGGAGGCTACGTTTTTGACGGTGCTATAGTCGGTCTGAATGCAGCCAATATAGTGTCAAAGACTACGGACTACTAACACTTCACAAAGACCAGAGACAGGTGTCCAGTCAGTGACATTATGGCAAGACAAAGTCTACGAGACTAACAGACAGACAGATAAGGTTTGTGAGAAGACTAAAGCGGGTATAATAGTGTGCAGTTCAAGGTGTAAAGTAAAAGTATAAAATAGAGCATATTTTTGGACTCTGCAGAAGGAAGGCAAGTCGAAGACTAGTAAGCCATGTGTTAGATGCCTGACAAGGCAAAGTGAGATGAAGTGGAGTGCCAGCGTAGAGAAAGGAGAGTTAGTCTTATAAGTATCAGAAAGTGTGAAGGTGAGTCGTCACTCTCAACCTCTGATTTTTGCTAATTTGCAAAGTCACATTTCATGGCTCCTAAAATCAGAGAAGATATTCTTGCAGGTTAAGGGTTGAGTAAGCACGTTCACTGAGGTTATGGATGATGACCCACAGTAGCAGAAGATGGAGAACGCTGTCCCGTAGCAGTAAGTTTAGAGCCACCGCTGAGTGCAATAAGGGAGAGGTTTTTAAAAAAGGAGCTCTAGCTAGAGGGGGAGCACCGCTTACCAAAGTCAGCTCCTCATTCTGTCTGATAGCCTCAGTATATGAGCCATCAAGTCTGGTCTGCAATTCAGTCAACAGATCTTTGAGCTGAAATTAAGTTTGACATGATGTGTTTAATGGGAGTCTGGGATAGTCGGTCCAGGACAGCACTACTGGAACACAGTCTACACGCGCAGTGATACCAGCTGATAAGACATCTACCAAAGGGAATGCTCTCACTATTTAGCAGAGCTGTTTAGTGATAAATAGAGTACAGGATCCTGTTGTGCAAATCAGTCTATTAAGTTAGTCTGGGAAGTGGTGTAACTAAGTGAAGCGTGTGTGCTTACAATTCAACGATATTTAATGTCTGTGTTGTGTGGATTTCATACGCCCCAAATAAACAGGATGTCAAAAAACATCAAAACACGCCATGAACATGACAGTGACACACACAACAGAAGAATGAATACTATGACATGACTGAGGATCACAAGGGTGAAGGAGTCCTGTTTCTACTCACCTCTCTGACCTCTGTTACATAGGTGGCGCTCTCCTGCTCCGCCCTCTCCAACTCGGACTCCAAGTGCTGCTTTTCTCTTCTAAGCTACGGAGCACAACAGAGGTTCGGAGATACTTGTGAGCCAGACAAACACAAGTCAAAATGGCAGAATGTTTAAACTACAATAAGACTTAGAAGAAATGTTATGAGTGTTAGTTTGAGATGTGCGTTTCAAGTGGACTGACGTTTTCCAACTCTGCTCCATCAGTTAGTCTCTCAATATCTTGCTCCAGAGCTGTGACTTTCTGGCCCATCTAAGGGAAAAGACAAAAGAATGATGCAATAAAGAATGATGCAATGAAACGCATACGTTGCAATATATCACCTCAGTGATTTGGTATTCAATCTGGGAGTTGTTTCCTGCTAAACCTGAACACACACCTCTCTGAGCTCTCCCTGCGATACCTCCAGCTTCACCCTCCAGCGAGACTCCTCCTGCTCCACGCTGTTCTGGAGGCGCTGCAGGATGCCCTCCTGTGGATGCAGCAGGAATGACAGCTCAGTTTGGAGAGAGACACGTCAGTATGGAAGCACTCGTTAAAAAAAAAAAAAAAAACTCATCTCACCGTCTCCGCCAACACCTTCTTGTACGTCTCACAGTCTTTCTGTAGAATCCTTTGGGCTTCCTCAGCTTCTTTCAGCTTCTCAGCCAGCTTTTAGCAAAACAGAAAGAGAGAGTAGTATTTGTTGTTATTAAAAGATGTCTTCAGTTTAAGAGGAAAGATGTTCAAATTTACATTTCCGCTTTATTTACCATAGCGTCCCCTGATGCAGGGTTGGATTGTGCAGTTGGGATTTCAGCTACTGCCCCCTCAAATCTGTGGAGCCACTCCTGATGGTTCTGGTGGAAAGAGTAGATGAAGAGCAAAGAGAAACATCACAACACAGGAGGAGATGAGTAAGAGGGGTATGGAGGTAAACATCCAATATTACCCATACCTGCTCACTGGGCAGAGGCACAAGGGGCAGAAGTCTGTGCAGAACATCTCGACACTCGGCCTGACACATTGCCAGTGCTGTCTGGTTCTCCTACAAGGCCATAGGTTGGGGGAAAAGAGGAAAAAAGAGAAAAAGAGAGGAGAGGAGATTGAGCACCGACTGTTCAAATAGTTCAGTCACTTCGAAGACAAGGTCCAGTGGTCATCAGATATCAGCAGATATGACCACCACCTTTCCTTCTTCCTCATTCTACTCTCCATGCTTTTAAAACCAGTCATCATCCACGTCATCCATCGAGCCGCTCCAATCAACGTCACGGGAATGATTCACTTGACATAATCTTAAATTATAATTCCAGAGCATTAGGATAAACGCTGTCTCACTCCTACTTCCAATTACCCTAAGAACACATCAGCATCTTTCAACAGGCCACACCTACACCAAGTGTCAGCAACCTCAGATTCAGAGCACATCACATGCTTCAGTTCTCCTGCAACCACAAACACATCAATCTGCTTTCATGAAATTGTACAAAGTACCTTGAAACTCTTCAATAAATAAAAAGGTAGCTATCAGTCCTCCCACAATGGGCTAGCATCATGCACTGTCACTCTGAGGCCTGAAGGGAGAACGTATGCCAAGCGTTAGCCAGCTGGCGCTCTAACCACTATTCACATTAACACACCGTGTCACAAGGCAGCTCAGAGACGAGTGTATGGAGCTGAATGCAACCAGCGTGCACTGACGGTACACAACAGCTGCCAAGGAACTCCCTGGCTCAGCTCTGAGAAGGTGCTTTCTACTGTACTCGGATGGCAGAAGAGCAGCTGCTATGCTGATGGTTCAGCATGTACCCTTTCCTGACGTAGGGGGAGGAGGGCAAAAATATATACGCTCACTGTAACTGTTAATAGACCAGCTATCTGGTAGCCCACTCTATGTCTACACGAGGGGATCCGCCGCTACAAGAAATATACTGGAGATGTTACATTCAGCTACACAATGATCTTTCAGATATGAGTGCGAAGCATTGAGAAACATAAGGCCACTGTTTTGAATGATCACACTTCCTTTAAAAAGAATAAGCTAGAGCTGCAACAATTATCGATTAGTTGTCAACTATTAAATTAATCGCCAACTATATTGATAATCAATTAATCTGTCTGAGTAATTTTTTTAAGGAAAAAAAAGTCAAAATTCTCTGATTTCAGCTTCTTAAATGTGAATATTCATTGTTTTTTTCACGTTCCTCTATGATAGTAAACTGAATATCTTTGAGTTGTGGACTAAACAGGATACTTGAGGACATCATCTTTGCATTGGGAAAAAAATATCCACATTTTTCACCATTTTATAGACCAAACAACTAATCAATCAATTGAGAAAATAATTGACAGATTAATCGACAATGAAAATAATCTTTTGTTGCAGCCCTAGAATAAACTGCATTACAAGTGAAGTGAATCAAACAGTTTTTCATTGATTGATTAACTGGTGATATTGACAGTACGGATGTCACAAAGCAGAATGGGGGGGAAAAACATGCTAGAAATGAGTCACATGACAGAAAGACAGGAAGCAGCAAAAATGATTACCATGAATCTCAATCTAATGACATCTAATGAAACAATTTCTAGGTCACTGCACACTCATTTCCAAGCATCAACCTGAGCTTTGGCCAGGGTGAAATATTCTATATGTTTCAGAGCTTAAAGCAAAACCAATATTTGTTAAGTTAATAAAGATTCGCAAGGGGAGTAGCGTAGTTCAACAGCTCAACACGATGCCAATTGAGGGCAAACAGAGGGGAGGGGCGAGAGTGAGGTAAATGAGTATGCAGCTTTTTTATGGATGATGGCGAAAAAGAAATCGCACTGGATCAATTATGGCAAAAAACAGCATTTTTGGGGGGGAGGATGCATCAGATTGGAACTAGAGTGAAGGAGACTGAGGTGGGGGTGTCGAACCTTGACAGCTTTGCTGAGTTTTCCTTGAAGCATGGACTCGGTGGCTGACAGTGCGTCCATTGCACTCCAGTTTTTCTCCCGAAGCTCCTGTTTTGAGTCAGTTCCAGAGAGATACTACCTTCAGTTCAGCCTCAGGAAAAATGCATTCAGTGACGCTCATATAAAGACTGGTAGAGTAACAGAACAAACCAAATGCAAATTTGCTACACTCTGCTTTTCACTCATGCTCCAACCGCTAAAAATAAGTATGAACAAATCGCCTCGAGAGTCCCAGTCTCGCACCTCGTGTGGGTAAAAGCAAACATGCACAGTACGCAAGATATGTATTGTAACAATGTTGTGTGAGTACTTTCTATTCAAATTAAGGTAATAATGCCTGGAGATATATACGGTAGATGCAAAAATGAAAAAAATCCACATACATATGCTTTTCAATTCAAATATGACTTGAAAATAAAAAGGTAGGCGAGTTTCTAACGCTCTGAATCACCCACAAGCACAGACAAGCTTGCTGACACAGTCAAGGCCAATGGAGAGCATAACAAGAGTAGGCTGGAAGCCCCTGTTATGTAACGTTCAGCTTAAGCAATCCAAATCAAAATAGACATCTGTACTGATGTGTACAATCATGTTGAGAACACAACCTCAGCTAAAGAAAGCTCTCCGTTCAGTGTAAAATGAACAAAAAAAGCAAAATAAGTGGGACTAAGTGGCAGTGGAGGAAGTATGGATGTATGCGGTGTGCTATTCCAGTGTGAGGGGAGTGTTTTGGGGTACCACACAAGGGGGAGGGGATGATGCCTCGCAGGGCTAGACCAGAGCAGTTACTGGTGTTATACAGTTCAGGTCATCGCTGGAGGAAACCTACATTGTTCTTCTTCCTATGAAGCTCCAGGGAGTCCCTCAGCTCGGCCAGCTCACCCTGCAGTTCTGTGACCTGCTTGTCCTTCTCTGACAACCTGATAGACAACAACATAACCACTCATTATGTTACGGGTCCTTTAAAATGAAAAAGGCATATGAAATTAAGGTATGTCACATGGCATGCACCATTACTCACGCTGTAAGAAGCTCTGGGCTTGGCACTGCTGTTTGGGACTGCTATTTAAGGAGGGGAAAAAAGAATTTGTTAAAACGAGGACTGACGCTCATAACAAAAGACAACAATTCAAACAAGAACAGTTTTTTTTTTTAATTATGCTTATTTGGTAAAATCTTTTATACCTAAACAATTCTTCCTGATTCAAACCAAAGGATATGTCACACTTGCACTATTCTTTGAGACCGTTCCTCACCTGTTGATGCATCTGCTCCACCTGCTCACTCAGCTCCGTAGTCCTTATCTCCAGCTCAGCATGCAGCATCTGGATATGTTGGTCCTTTGCTGCTAGTCTGTGGATCAGGTGTGCTCATCATTAGTCTGATGTGTAAAGGCAACGCTATACGACTACATGTTGAAGTGGGGGGGGTTAACTTACTCAGTCTGGAGTTCATGGAGCTGGGTCCCACAACTGGCCAGCTCTTCTGGCATCTCCATCTGTCTCAGCTGCTCCATCTCTGCCTGCAGGGCTGCCAACTGCTGCTCCAGACCCTGCGAGACAAAGGCAGCTTTAAACAAGAGCTCAAAGTAAGACAATACAACATGAACAATATGAGGAAGAGCACTTGAAATGTGCAATCCCGGTATTTCATTATTACGAGAAAAGCCCACACCTCAACTGCCTTCTCTCTGGTGGAGCTGCCGTCTTGTGCCGTCTGTAGACTCTCCTCCAGTGATTTTAGCTTCACATCCTTCTCTTGGATCCTATAAAGTAAAGTGAAACAACGGTTCCTAATATAGAACAGTTTGACGTTGCACAGAATCTGCTGATTGTTAAATAAAAAATGATATATGCGGCAAGAGGACATATAACAATACACAGCCTGTCGTGCCAGCGGAGAATTACTCAGGGGTGTGTCTAGGGAGTGGCCTGGAGTGCCAGGAGGAATTAGTTTTGATACGGTTACAGTAGAGTGACTCGTGGCCTTTGGTCTCATAACATGTAATTATGGAATGCATCAGTTGCTCTGTATCTCAGCTAGTAGGCAAAGACTGTTGACTGTTGTTATGGAAAGTACAGTTAGTGTTATTCTGTGTGTCTTTGTGCGTTGTGGACGGGGTTGGGTGATCATAATACTATGTACTATGACATTTTCATGATCCCAAACTTACTTGCTCTGGAGCTCTTCCACTATCGACTCTGATGATGCCTGTGATAAGCAGAAAGACAATTTAAAAAGGAATAAGTACAGAATAAGGTGGAGAAAACACAGCTTTTAGGAAAGATTTCAGACAACTCACCTTTTCTGCTATCTTTCTCATAAGGGCCTCCGTTTCTTGTTTTAGTGCCTCATTTTCTTCTCTTACAGCCTGCATCAGGGAGAGAAATTAAAGATTTTTCGCCCATTAGGGTTTGTGATTACTAGGCAAGCAGTGAAATGCAGAGTCACTTAAAGCTTGCTGACTTCAGTCAAATGTGGGTGAGGCAGCACAAGAGAAAACAAAATACCTTGAGCTCTTCCTCCTTGTTGGCCACCTCTATCAGCCCCTTCTCCAGCAGGTCCTCCACGGTTTTCATGTTGTCCTCCTTCTCCCGGACACTGGGTAAGAAGTTTTAAAAAAAGGTCATTGAGTTATTCCTTATGGCTCATTAGTAACAAGCCTAACCAGCTATTCAAAATATGTTCCAGTTTGCACACACACCTCATCTGGAACTGGTCCAAAGCCAGTTGGGAGGCAGTCTGCATGGGGAGAGTCAAACAGAGAGGGTGTGTCAAACAGAAGAACATACAAGTACATGGGGTCCTTTTCAATTTGTCAAAGTACATGACTAACCTGATCAGAAATCTGTGCCTGCAGATTCTGAACCTCTGCCTTCAGAGACATGTTCTCATTGTGCAAGGCCTGCAGAGGAAAAGACGGGAAACAGAGAGGACACTTATCATGGCAAGACGATACAGGATCTGACAGCAATACTTTGAGCAATGGCATAGCACTCAATTCTGTCTGAGGTTTATAAAACCGTGAAATAAATGATATCCATTTGGCATCGGAACCCAAAATATCTGCAAATGTGAACCAACATGCCCTCTCTCTGGCAGGGACATTGGTATTCAATCCATATTTCCTCTCAACACAATGATAGGCCTCAAACTTGTTTACCAAATTCCAGCAGACTTATGTACCTATGCAATGTTAACATAAGAAGCTGTAGATGAAGCACTCTTGCGACTATACCTGCATGTTAGTTTCTCTACCAGCCCCACTGCTCCTCTCAGCATTTAGAGAATCCTCCAGACTCTTCCTCTGCAACTCCTTATCGGCCAATCTGAACAGAACAGGGGAAGAGTTGGGAGAGCACATGAGGAACGGCTCAACGGTATCACTTGTAATGCGGTCACTATGTCTGAAAAGGCCAAAAATGTTTCTTACAGCTTCTGTAGCTCCTCCATGTGAGAAACATGGGTGACCTAAATGAAAAGAAAATACATCTTATTAGCCTAAATGCAAATAGCTATGCATCTTTTTCTTACTAAACATAAGGAAATAAGGTTAACCCATATACCTGTGAAGAGATCTGGGCCTGCAGGGACTCATTCTGGACTTGCAGGGTCTCGCTCTGGACCTGAAGACCTGTGTTTTCATTCACGAGGTCCTGTTAAACACAGACTCTATTAGTGTATACGAGAAGTGTGTGTAGATCCAATTCAAGAAAAGAAGTACTATAAAATAGACTTTGATGATTTTGGGTATGAAGTTGTGGCGGCTTACCTGAACCCGGGCTTGCAGCGAGTCATCAGGCATACTGTGCTGGGACATCTCCATAAGCTCCATCACTCTCTGCTCCAGCCGCTCTTTGGAAACCATGGCTTCAGTCAGGCTGCCATGTAGCGTCTGGATCTCCTTGTTCTTGTTGTTCATCTCAGTCTCCACTGACAACAGCTGGCCGTGAAGCTCTGCACCCACACATGCACAGACAATCAGTTGCTGAATGTAACTTGACGATTCACTTTTAGATTTACTTTTTACTAGAAGTAACAAGTGAAAGTATCACATTTTTTTTTGCATGACATATTTTATCACCTTGCTTTGAGGCCTGAAGTTTCTCTCTCTCAGCATTTACACTGTGGAGGAAATTCTGCAGTTCTTCCCAACGTCGCTTAGCATCCTGCAGTTGGGCCTGGAGATGGAGATATACCCAATTTAGTGAACAGTTTTCACCCACACATTATTATAGAAAATGAGTGCTGTAACACCACACTACAGAGGGTAAACTAACAAATGACATCCATCAATCTTCTTTCCTCGCACTGGCAGTATCATTACTATAGGATCAATGGCGGAGGTTGATTTGCCTTAAGGCAATCTGTAAGCCTGTGATTCCAACGTCTCTTTTTCCTCAAGAATTCAAACACAGCTTTGCATCTGCCAAACCAAGTTAATGGAATTCAAATTACAAAACATCTCGTAGACGTTTTAATTGATTTTTCTAGTCTGTGCAATAGAGAAAACCAATGTTCTGTCATCAAAATCTCAACTCTTGGCGTGGCTCTTAGGTTCTTTGCCGAGACTCTTCTGTGTCGAGCCAGCAACTTAAACTTTCATCTTTGATCGTTGTCGATGAAAAGACAGGAAAGGCTGATCTGGGTGTCTCGCAGGAAAAGTGTTGTTCATACACAGCACAAAGCCTCCAACATTCCAGCTTCCCAAGCCAACACAATCCTCCCATCCCAGGTTATATTTCCCACACCCCTCCCTCCCTAGGACTTCCACTACAACGTCCTCCCATTTCCTCGGCAATGCTGCCACACCCGCTAACCAGATTTGAAGCTGCCCAGGTCCAGGTTTTGGCCCAGGTTTTTTACAGCTCAGTTCATTTTTGTCTCGGCTGGGGAAACCGAAGCACAGGCTAAATAAACACATTGTGCATCTGGATTAGCGTACCTCCAGCTGGGACACGTTCTGCTTGTAGTTGACCTCCAGTGACTTCCTCTGGTGCTCCTCCTGCTGCAGCTTGCTGTTGTTGTCTGCCAGCTCTTTCATCAGACCGGCGTACTCAGAACGCAGCTTGTTCAGCTCTGCTGAATTCCTATCAAGCAACACACGCACAAATGAGTGAAAATGGTTGATGGGGCATTACTGTGGGATGTTGTTAATGAATCAAACTACTAATAGCCTGTATGATGCATTTTACATTGTTTAACTGTGCATACAGATGGACTTCTTAATGAGAGCAACACAGGCAGAAAAAAAAATGGAGGATAATGTAGAGATCAGAAGTCTGAGCTAAAATGCAAAGACAATGAGCTGAAATTCTAATGTGAACTGGATGACTAGGATTGTTTCACCAAGATGAGCAGATAAGACATGTATAAGCTCTAGAGAGTGTGACCAGTGGGGGATCATCTTTTGCTGTGTAACACTGACTTGCTCTCCATCTGGTTGGTGGCAGAGCTGACTGCGTCCCTCAGGATGCCGTTCTCCTGCTGCAGTCGAGTGATCTGGCTTTCCAGCTGCTCCCTCACCTGCTGGAACTACACATAAACAAGAGGATTCAGTGTTGAGAAGAATGACAAAATATATGGGTTCCTTCACACTTTTTAAATTACAGATTTTTCCCCACAGTATTGATGATATACAGTGTTGTCTAATATGTAAGGGATAATGCCTGACGAGTTGTGGCCTCCCCGTCGTCCATTAATTCCTGATAATGGACACCTCGAAGGGCATTATCCTGCTTACACCATGGTCACTTGCCAAAAAAAAAAAAAAACTAAGATCATGAATTTATATTTTCATGCATTTTGCAACCAAAATCTGAAGTTTTTCACAAGCCATAACTCCTTTTCCCTGGTAATTCCTGAGGGTTTGCTAATACTTGGAACAATAATTACCATCCCATAAGGTTCTTATGTAATGGAAACATTGTACACTGCTCCAAAAGCCGATATTTCTAGACCACTCAGCTCATAGAGCCCTTTGGCTCAGCTACGAGCCAGAAGCTAATTCAAAGTAAATATAATTTGATAGTATGTTAAACAACAATACTAGCTAGCTATCCAGCCATGTCATTTTCCCCAAATCAATATCAAGAGTTTCACAAACAAATGAGGCAATGTGCCACAGCCTGAAGTAGCGAGTTGAATGGGATGTGAGATGATCGTCTACGTGGGGCAGTGTAACTTACTTCTTGCAGATTGTGTGTAGGATGAGGCACTGAAGGACTAACATTACAGAGCGTGTTGTAAATAAGACCATGGTATAAAATGTAATAACTGTTCTGATAATAAAACAATATAGGAAACAAGTGAACTAATGTCCAGACTTGTGCAAGAAATCAAATGAACCTTTATCTGCATGGTCTGGAGCTCCTGGTAGCTGCCTTGTGCTTTGCCCTGCATGCTACCCAGTTCTTTCTCCATGACTCCACGTTGCTCCCTCATCACGGCCTCCACCCGGCCCGTCTTTTGCTTCTCAACCTGAAGCTCCTGGCTAAGCTGTTTCACTTTGTCCTTGGCAATGGAAGCCTCCTCCTGCAGAGTTGTAAGAAGTCTCTCTCTTTCCTGTGCAGCTGGGTCAGGCCTAGCTGCAGACTGGTGGTGAGACATGTAACGTTAGAAAAAAGCATTGCAAGTCCAACTACAAATACCAGGTCTGCCAAATGCAAATAGTGTGAAATGTCAAAACATCCTAATTTATATGTATCACGTATTAATCTCACTTTCTGCCAGGCATCCAAGGCATTGGGGCTCTTCTCCCGGAGGAGAGCCATCACACTGACAGCCTCGGCCTCTGACAGAGCCAGGCTGGACAGACCAGACAGCAGCTCCTTCAGCTTCACCTCCGTGTTCTCTGTTAAAACATACAAGTTATGCATGTTATTATATAGCCGGACAGTAGATATGTGATAGCAAATAGAACCATGATCAGACTCCAGGTTTTTTCCCCTCTTACCTTTGTCCGTCTCATTCTTCTGTTTCTTGCCGCTCCCTTTGGATGGTGCATCATCGTTATGGCCTGCCTGGTGGTTGGCAGAAGCTGCAGAATCAGCCAGAACATGGGCTTCATCTACTGGATTTGAGAAAAACTAGTTTATTACAAGGTAACAAGTTCAGGCTTCGGTTTGAGCGCAAGTCCTTATATTTTAAAGAAATTGAGATATAATTTAGCATGAGGGACCATTGTGTCACCATTACCAGGCTCAGTCTTCTGCTTCTTGGCAGAGTTCTTCTTCTTGCCGCTGGTAGCAGGCGGGGCTGCACCGTCCAGAACTTTGGTTTCAGCCACAATGGGAGCTTCCTTCTTGACTGGAGCTGGAGCCTGCTCAGCCTTAACTTCTGGCTGCTGGTCATCCACTAGAACTTAAGAGGAATTCATTGAACAAAATAGTTAGCAATTTCAATCTTTTCCACGAGAAACTACGTAATAGACTCACTTATAACTGTACTCTTGACTACTCACCAGGCTCAGCTTTTTGTTTCTTCTTCTCCTTTTTCTTCCCAGAGATCTGAGGAGGTGTCTGAGCCTGAACAGGAGCCTGCGTGGCTTGGACCTGGACCTGAACCTCAAGCTGGGGGGAGGGAGGGCTGGACTGTTTGCCCGCAGCCAGAGGTGTCTCTGTCTTGCGGCTGATCGGCTTTGAGCCGTTCACTTCTGGTTCCTCAGAAGAAGCAGCTGCAGCAGCAGCAGCAGCAGCTGCAGCAGCTGCAGCAGCTTTAGCAGCCTTTTTTTCCTTCTTCTTTCTCTCCCTCAGACCAGCAGGAGCCTCAGGTGACACTGAAACAGGCACATTGGGAATAGGAATTGGTGGAGCAGGATCTGGTGTAGCCACCGGTGCAGGCTCCTCCTCTGCCTCCTGACTGGAGCTGTTGGCACCATCAGCACCATCAAAATCCCTAAGATCCTCTTCAGACTCTCCTCCACCTCCTCCTCCTCCGCTGGCACTCTCCTTCTTCTTGCTCTTCTTCTTTTCGTTCTTCTTACGGGTGTCTGGCTTGGATGGTGGTAGCTTGAGGTCACGTTTCTGCCTGGCCAGCACCTCGTCGTAGGAGGTTTCCTTCATGAAGAGCCAGAAGAAGAGGAACATGAGGGCGATGACCAGGGAAGGGGCCAGGATGAGCAGGTACTGAGAGTCGTAGATATCCACCGCCATTCTGAAGAGAACGAGAAAGACACAAGAAAAAAACAATGTTAAATTTAGGACACATGGCCACCACCAACAGTCTGGCATCTGCCAATATTTTCCACATACCGAATGTATGACATTAAGGTAATAGCTTTCTACCAATAAAGGTAACTTGTGAAGGCTGCTCAGATCCAGAGATAACAGGAACACAACAGCTACATTAATCTGTGATTTCATCTTCCTGCTCATATCCATCCAATACAAGTCCTGCTGTATATTAATATTAATTTGCAGATCAACCACTGCTGCCAGCCTGCGATGTATGAACTGGTGCAAGTATAAAATATGGGAGGTGGAGGTGTTGGTACATCAATGGTGTTGAGAGGGTGTGAGTGAGACTCTCTCACTCACACCCTGTCCTCTCTTAGTGATATGATCCAATTAGATAACACTACCCCCCCCCCCAGCTACACAGCTTAACATCCTCCCACCTTTAGGTTCATAGACAATAAGGTGTATGAAACACGGCTTGTTAAAAGGTGGTAAGAGCCTGATAGAAAACTTCACTCATGGCTTAAAAGGGGACAAAATAGGTCAGGAATATCAACTGGGCTAAAAAGAAGATGGCTCACTGACTGTCTCATTTAGTCACCTCACTCCTTTAGCTGCCACAAAAACATCAAGGTGGTAACCGAAACTCATATGAGGATGGATTTGCAAGAGGCAAAAATACACCCACATGTAAGTATCACCCGCTGAGGTCTGCTGCAGCTGCAGTTTGACCCCTTCAAGCCACATGGACGGGAGGTTCTTCTTCCATCGCAGGCAACGTTTACAGAGTCAAGAGGTCCTGAGACTTCATCAGTTTAACATCTGCCAAAGATATTCTTTGGAACTATGTTTTGTCTCCTCGAGGCTACATAGTAAGAATTAACCGGGGTGGAGACACAATGAATCACCAGAAGCCACGATAAACTAAACCAACTGTAAGCATTGTTGTCATTTCTGCCTGAGGAAATGACTGTATGGTGGATGTTAACATGAAGTGGACTGTGTATATCACTTAATGGAGTTACTCAGAAAAGTCTAAGAAAAACTCCAACACTGCCAAATATTTCAAGCAGCAAGCTTGCAGTTTCTCTTGATTTTCCTCTTATATGCTTGATTAAATCTTTTTTTTCTTGCAGCACATATTTTCTGTTTAATCAACCTGATTACAGCCCAGATGGCATGTTTGATGTAAAAATCACTGAGGTGGTGGTGCTGCAATTTTGTAAAAGGCAAAGTCAATAACAATGCTAACAATTCTGATAAAATAAACAGAACTCTTTCCAAACATCATCGCAGCTGGAGAGTAAGTCTTGCAAACTAACACAGAGCAATGCCTTGAGCAAATTTACGCACTTATTACAAAAATAAAAGCACTGTTATGAAAAACTGGGACAATTTAAGCCCTGGGTTATGGCAGCAGCATTGTGTTGTCAACAATACAGAGTGGCACAGAAAGTGAGTGACCTGAAGTGCTGCACAATTCCATCCTATGCCCAGGATCTGTGGCAGCAGTGTAGGAGTCAGCGTCGTAGAGCAGACCTCTTTAGTAATTTGGATTAAGCAGATTACCCATGATAATACATTTAAGAATAACTTTCCTGAGGACTGGCAGGCTTATCCTTATAGTGTGATGTTGACCCTGTTTCACTGCCACCTCGAAAACCTCTCATCACAACTTCCACACAAAATGTGCCAAGCCTGTTTTGATGAATTAATATTTGATGCATCTTCTTATTCTAAAAAAATATTTAGCCATTTAAGCACCCAGCTTTTCCTCTGAGCATAGGCTAAACTTAAACTTATTATATAACAGTTTTTGAAAAGCTTTGACTCTGAATACATCCGATTGGCAAATCTTATTAGCTGATTAGGAATGTTTCAGCCTATACATTTGATGCCTACACACTTCCTCTGCAGAGTTTGTATGGCATCTGTGTCAAAGAGCATGCATTCCTCCACTCTCCATATGCTACAGCTGGAGGCAAACTCAGAAAAAGATATGTTAACTGTGAGCAGAGAAATAGAATTCGGTATAGAGAGCACTGTGAAAACAGCAGTGTCAAAACCCGTACCATGATGAAAATCTTAGACTTTACTTGAGTTTTTTAATCTCCTCTCATCTTCTGCATAGTTTTCTTACCTGTGACCTCATCAGAAGATGTCATATCACAATGACAATACAGAAACCCCACACTAATAAGCAGCGTGACAAGACCAAAAAGGTTTTTCAGTGGCTTGGAGATTAGGACTGTCTAAACCCTGGAAATGAACCAACTAGGCCAAAGTTTTCTAAAACAAGACCAAAGAAAAGCCATAAAGAAGCCATAGTACATTATGTACTTTATACACACCACGGACAAATTGGGTAACAAGGTTTTAACTGTTAACTTTCAGTGGCTACCGAATCAGGAAATTCTTTGTTACGTCACATTCATTGTATGTTCCAGGAAACTCCCATGTCAGACCAAATGAAGCTGCGAAATAACTCTTAAAGCAACATTGGTTCTTGGCATGTTAAGTATGGGTGGAGTAAGTGGCGTAAAAGTTTGAAGCATGCTCGCTTTCTTTCAGTCCCAGGCCTCAGAGTGGAAGGTGCATGAGTGTCCCTGAGCCTTGTCCCAGCATCGAAATGAGCCCGGAGGACAAAGCCCTCTCGGGCTGTTGGCTCCCCGGAATCTAGCCACTTGGCTGGCCGGGCCTCCTGATTTGGCAGGCATGGAGAGAGAGGGAACTCCTGATAACTATCCGGCCCAAAACGCAGCACAGACGGTACTTGAAAACCAGGCCATGCAGCACTCTACACTTAATATCTTTAAGATGGCAACAATTCACTAAAAAGCTCATCAAAGGTCCAGGAAAGCACAGAAACTTGGGAGCTATTCAAGTGAACCATTTCTCTAGTCTGGTATACATTATATAGACCACAAGTGCAATTTACAACAGAAATTCTCCAATCAGATTTACACTAAGATGGTGCTAGTGCTTGGCAAAATGCTTGAAAAATGTTAAAATGACATAAAATTTCATATCAAATACTAATAATTTGTTTATAACTAACTGTATAAGTTCTGGAAGTGTAAAGGTCACTAAACTTGCAGTCTGTTACAGCTGTACAACAGATTTATTTTAGGCATGATTCCACACACACAAAAAACAATGAACTACGTTTACTCTCCAATGACGTACGTTTTATCAAAGAAGTTTCAATGAATGCAGGTAGTTAAAAAATGTAGATTAGAGTGATAGGTAAGACAATTGGGAGATATCTCTGTCTGAAGGATGACGGACTGATAATTTACCATTATCAGTACTGTATTCCGGTAATAACTTAAACAGAAAGTAGCAAAGTACACAATAGGGCTTCTGATTATAGTGGGAAAACACTAACAAATAAGTTATTGTTCTGAAATGGTATGTTCTTCCTGGTCAAGCTGCAACAAGTAACCTTGAGAGTGTGGTACATATTGAATCAAGAACAACAAAGACACCCTAGATAAGAGCTTATCTCAAGGAAATTGACAAAGATGCCAAGAAGACAGAGCTGACGCCATGCCACAAGACAGGAGAAGCTCAGAAATACCTTTACCTTTTACTCTAAGCCAAAGTTTCTCAAAGTGTGGCCAATGGGGGTGTTTGAAGGATTTCCAAGGATCTCCAGAACAGTACTTTCAGGTTCATTTAGTATTAAAGTTGGTTTAGAAACATCTAGAAGTCATTGGTGCTTAGAAGTCCCGAGGTGGAGGTATAAGCTGTGGGGTGATCGTGCTTTTGCTGTCGCTGCTCCTAAACTATGGAACAAGTTACCCCCCTGATATGCGCACTGTCCTAGTACTTTTTAAATCTAAGCTCAAGACTTTTTTTATTTAGATTTGCTTTTAATACCTAGTAGCGCTGTGACATTTTCCCTGTGCTTTTTATGTACCTTTTTTTATGATATGTTGTGTTTCTATTCCTGTTATTTCTTGATGTTAATGTAAAGCACTTTGGGTACCTTTTGGTTATTGTAAAGGGCTATACAAATAAATGTTGATTAATTGTGAGATTGATTGGGGGACACAGTGTACATTATTCACCACCTTATTGCAAATGTAGTGTTTATTTTAAGTAGCAAAAATAAGTTACAACACCAGGACTTGTCTTTGAATACAGACCATACCCATTTTAAATGACTGTTATTTAGAGGAACTTTAAGATATGTTGTTCTTATATATTGTTTCTTATATTTTTGGCTTTTATTGCCATAATCCTATGTATTTATATGGTTCTTATTGTAACTTGTCCCTCCAACCTCCCCATGCCTTTTAATATGTTTCCTTTGACTTAACTAATTATTGGTTGTCTGTTGTATGTATGGATTGGGAATGCTACAAATGAATTAGCCCCTTGGGGATAAATAAAGTTGTCTGAACTGAACTTGATGTCCAGCAAGCTTCCTCATAATTCAACAAGGAGCAGTTCACTATGATATGGTTGAGTACCAAATGTCCCAGCATGCTCAGTCATGTCTAATCGTCGGCCTTGTGCACACTACTGAATGGCAGCTGTTCTTTAAACCAAGAAAAAGGGCTGCATGTACAGGATACAGCCTGTAATCACAGAAATAGCAGACATGATCTAGCTAATATAGGTGTTAAATCTTCTTAGCTAGCTAGCTAAAGTCACACGTTTTAATCAAATGAACCAGGAAAGCGAAAGAAGAGGCACACATGGCTCAACTTCACCGACATGACTGGCAAAAAAAACATGTTTATTGAATAAGTGGCATGGCTACAAGTAGTTGTTATAACTAGTTATATCCATACAGGGAGAAAAAGGCCACTCAAGTTGGTCTCAGCAGCGTTATGAATGAGCTAGCTAACATTAAAGATAGCTCAAGTGACGTGAGCCAGGTACTAACGGCTACTAACGGCTACGGTTACTAACGGCTACTACCGGGTACTAACGGCTACGGTTACTAACGGCTACTGAAGGGTACTAACGGCTAGAAGAGCGATAAACCTGACCAGTAAAACACGTTAACCCAAGTTTATTCCTTTCCCAGCCCGTCCGGAGGCGTGGACATCTGCCCCCCTACAGGCCTCGTCTCTCTGGTTGACCCAGTCAGCCTCCCCTCTCTCCTGAAATCTGTGACCCGGTCTGCGGCTTCATTCTCCGGTTCTAGTCCTGAGGGCCGAGCCCAGGCCCGGGTAGTAAAGAGCTTAACTGCCACTAAACACCGGGCCCTTTTAAGGAATAAACACACGATGTCAAAGAGAAGTAGCTATAAGAACTGCGTTACCTGTAGCTTCAGTTAGCTGCTCCTTTAGCTGGTGGTGTTAATGGCGCTGGTTGTTCTGCGTTGACTCTGGCAGACTCCTGACTTCCCAGGGCAGCAGCTCCAGCCTGGCTTTCTTCTGCGTCTATCCGTCAGACTATCTGCCGTTTCTGGTCCGCGGGGGCGGGGTCATAGTCTGTAGTGATGTGTCGGTCAAGAACGAGCCGGTTCAAAGAGCCGGCTCTTTTAAGTGAACGATAAGAGCCGGCTCTTTTTTTTTTCTTTCTTTAATTAATTCAAGGCAGAATAATAGGACGATCTTTTCCGCGCCACGGGCACTCCATGCACTGACTGTGACTGAATGTTGTGTTAATGACGTCCGTGCGACCAATCAGGTGATGACAGACAATCAATCAACATCAACATTTATTTGTATAGCCCTTTACAATTACCAAAAGGTACCCAAAGTGCTTTACATTAACATCAAGAAATAACAGGAATAAAAACACAACACATCATAAAATCATAAAAAGGTACATAAAAAGCACAGGGAAAATGGCACAGCGCTACTAGGTATTAAAAGCCAATCTAAATTAAAAAGTCTTGAGTTTAGATTTACAAAGTACTAGGTCAGTGATAGTGCGTATATCAGGGGGTAACTTGTTCCATAGTTTAGGAGCAGCAACAGCAAAAGCACGATCACCCCACAGCTTATACCTCCACCTCGGGACTTCTAAAAAAAAGACAAGGATCATACCATCAAGCAGGGAGGGGCGGGAGGGGCGGGGGGTGCGCAGCGCGCTGACAGTCTACAGGTACAGAGCAGGAGGGAGAGGAGGAGAGAAAGAGAGAGGAGTGCGGTGCGCGAATAGCAGACAAGATGAGTGACAGTCGGAAACGAAGCAGCATGTAAAATTATGATATTCTGGAAATGATAAGGTTTAGTATAATTATATTGAATAATTTAAGTGATATATGTGCACACATACTAATCATAGGTCAAAACAGCGCTAAATTTGGCTAAATTATTAAAGGCAGAAGTGGTAAAATGAAGAGCCGTTTGGGGAGCCGAAAGAGCCCGCTCTTCTTGGTGAGCTGCGCCAAATGAACCGGTTCACTAAAAAGAGCCGAACTTCCCATCAGTAATAGTCAGGCTGCTGAAGGAACGCTTGTTTTGTGACGCCGCGCACACCGTTCGAAGCCGTTATTACGCAAGGCAATACATGAGATAGCCCCGCCTTTTCGAGACAGCTTCGGCTCCTAAATCTAACTATCAAGAACAGCAATAAGGGGGAGTGGTCATTGTACTTCCCCCAAAGTCCATAAAACACGATTACAAGAAGCACATTATATGCATACTTCCTCTATCTGTGGCATTGAGTGAGTCAATCACACTTCTTTTGTTTCCGTTTCGTTTATCTGTGGGATCTTATGACCTAACCACATTTGTTTTAATTTCTTATAGATAGATAGATGTACTTTATTGATCCCAAACTAGCACATTGTTGTGTTACAGCAGCAGGTTATCCAAGCAATGTACAGGAACAGTACATAAAACATGTCAACACTAAAGAAATATATCCATAGAATACAAAATATAAAGAACATTGGAATACACTATAAATATACCCGACTACTACAACTAGCATTAAAAAAATCAAAATTATAAACATAGAATAACCCATTATAACTTCTATTAGTGTATTGTGTTTTTATGCGAATGTGTTTTAATGTGTCCTGTCTGGATGTGATATGTTGTGTTTTAATGTATCCTTTTAATAGCTGTTTTTGCACATGCGAACCAAAGACACATTTCTGCCTTTTGTACGCGAAAAGCAGACAATAAAGTATTTTTTATTCTATTTAACACATATTCTGCTACAATATTTTACATGGCATTTAAAAAAAAATTAACATGTGGAATTATACTGTTTTTAATAGACTGGCCAAAAAGAAACCCATGAACACTGGAATTCAATATATATATTTAATATCAAATAAGTTAATCACAATAAAGGAAAAAACATACGATATGCCCATTAATGATACTCATACTTTCAGGCCTCACCGGGCTGAACCAGTCATTCCTCCTCTGTGTCAATGGTCGCTGGCTGCCCTGCTGCCTGCAGCTCTGCCTCATACTGCTTCTTCAGGCCCTTCAGATACCTACGCAAGCTGTCTGGGTCCAGTCTGGAGTTTCTGGCAGTCTGCAGCAGGCGGGTGGCCAGGTGGTACACAGCTCTCTGCCTCTGTGTCTCTGGATCACTGTGATGTTTGGCCTAGAGCAATAATAAACCACACCATGGGTCTTGTCTCTTTACTCAGCACTTCTCTGATATAAAGCAGGATTATTTATGGGACACACAGATATTTGTGCTATCTGTCGTGAGAGGCCATGGCACAACATTTGACTCTCTCAGGGTCAAGTATTGTTTTTTTGTAAATTAAAGCTCGACACTGTTGTACAAATGTGGAACATGCTATAAAAGCTAAAATGTACTGTAAATATAAAAAGGCCCACAGAGCACGTTGAGGCACCAAAGATGGACACAAAGTTGACCTTCATGAACCATACCAAAAGCTGCTGGCTAACTTTAGAGGCAATCATCTTCGCCTCTTGAATTATGCTTGAAGGAAGCGCAGTCATTTCTGCTGCTCTCAGACCTAGAAGAGCAAAAACAAGCTCTGTAACTAATTTCATGACCAGTTTCAACAGGATTGTATTTAAGATTTCATTGATTCTGTACCATAATGTCTTTCTTCAGAGCACCCTCGATTCAGCAAGTACGTATACACAACGCTCTCTGCGCCAGTGTCACCACTGCGTGTGTGCTGAACCTCCATGTGCTGGTTCTCCACGTTGGGATAAAGAGACTCTAGTTGGCACAGCTCAAGATAGTGTGTAGCAAACAGGGTGAACGCCTGCAAACAGCCAGGAAAACAGCACACACCTTGAACATTAAAACACTGGGAAAAACACGCTGTTCCCGTATTGACTTTACTGCTTTACTGTTGACCCAGGAGGCGTAACGCAACAGACAAAGCACATTAAATGATTAAGATAGCGCATAGGAATCTGATTTATCTGGTTTTCATTTAAGAGAAAGGAGTGTCAGTGCAGGGTTGTATAATTTTATGCTTTACCTTGAGGCTAAGGAGGAACTCACAGACCGAGTGGCAGATGCCGATGCCCTCCTCAGCACTGGTACCACGCCCCAACTCGTCTATGATGATCAAGGACCTGTCACTTACGTTGTGGATTATGTAAGAGATCTTTGGGAGTAGATATGCAGTCAATCATAATGATTTATATCCCTCATATATGTAATTAAAGAATGTGAGCAGCCCAACTGCTAAAAAAACAAGTATATACCTCCTTCATTTCCAACATGAAGGTGGAAGAGTTAGTTTCAAAATCATCATCCACTCCAATTCTGGTGAAAATCTGATCAGCAACACGAAAAGAGGCATACTCAGCTGGAACAAAAGAACCTGGAAAAACAATGCAAGGGCGTTACTCAAAAACAAAGCCAAGTCCATGCCTAGCACTGTGTGGCCTTGCACTCCAAATTCATGTGAAGCTGAAAGGTTTGCTTGCTAACCTATCTGAGCCATGATCTGACACAGCGCCACCTGTTTGAGGTAGGTGGATTTGCCGCTCATGTTGGGTCCAGTGATGATGACAAAGTTGCTGCCCTCGGAGATGTAGCTATTGTTCGACACAGGCTCCTGTCCAACCATCCGCTCCAGAATGGGGTGACGACCCTGCTTGATGGCCAGCGTGTCTGTGAACTCTGGGCGCACTGGCAGACGCAGCAGAAAAAAAAGCAACAATCAAAAAGACATCTATTTGTTGGTGTATTGTTTATATATAATAAGTCTCTTCCTGCATTTCATGGGATAATCAAAATGTCATTAAATCAAATTATTAATTGCTAGCTGTTTAACTGAAAGGTGTGTCACAATAAAATAAAAGCTGATTTTTGAGAGAGGTGTGTGCAGCGGTTACAGCCAACTAGCTCCTCTGCTGGGTAGATTTGTCTCAGTAAATACAGCACTCCAGTGCACACTTATGTAACAAGGGTAATCTGAGTACAAGCTGGCTGGGATAGAGGGGGGCAGGCAGTCAGCACATGTCTATGGAGATACGCTTTCAGACAGCTGAGGGCCAGCGCTCGCCACCCACGTGGCTGATCGGGCTGGTGCTGCCCACGACCAACACACACACAAAAAAGAACTGAGGCCAGCAGAGCTGCCAGCTCAGTTTCTGGCTGTCATGTGTGACGTCGGCTGGGTGCTGCCTTGTGTGCACACAGCACTCCCTCAGACAACAGATCAGACTTCTCCGAGGCTAATTTGACAGTTTGACTGACGTGGAAATCAACAGTGATTCATACTTACCATAGTCTGAGATGGTGCATGCGTTGGCCAGTGACAGCAACATGTCCAGCATGGATACGGCATCAGAGAGCTTGTAAAGGCAGTGGATGTGCTCGTGGATGGTGCTCAGAAGTTGACATATCACCCTGTAAGGAGACAGGTTCGATGCTGCATGGGCATAGCACTGGAGGAAAATTAGCTAACAAACAGCACCCTCTGGTGGACAAAAAGTAGAACACATTAAATTTATATAAATCAATAAAACTTGCTTGGATAGAGAAAAGTAGAAACTTGCAGTGCCCCCTTTAAATGAGTAATTGGTTGTTAAGGTCTTTGTCAGCCAAGAAATTATTTTTGTGGCCTTTTATCTAGGGATTAAAAGTCAGTTTTTACATCTCTGGCATCAAAAGAATATTACAAGATAAGCTTTGAACTTTTCTGCATAATCACATTCCTCTGTGGAATGAAAAAAAAGTGCCAGCGAAACAATTTGACAGATTTAAACAACTAATTACTCAAGGAAGTCCCACGATTACCCAGCTAAGATTTCTTTAGTCGAGGAGAAAACATTCTGTCTTTCAATATTCAGCACAGTGTAATTAAGTGCCTACAATACATTACTGTGCACGTTTGTAAGTCATGGGATCATGATATCCTCACACATAGGACATGTGAAAGATCTCCCTCAGGGCCTCGTCACAGCGGTCATTCATCTTCATCAGGTCAGCTATAGTGAAGCCGTAGTTGTTCTTATGCTTGGTGACCTGTGGTGGCAGAAACTCAGCTGCTCATTTCATTTAATTTTTTTCTGTTCTTAGTGAATCTGTTAGCTCTCAGTGTTGTCCCAATCCCTGCCTTTAGTGGACTATACCTTGATAAACTCAGGGGGGAGTTTCCCTTCAGGCAGGACCACTCCTTCAAGCTTCATCTGGATGAAGAAACCTCGAGCTGTGCTGAAGCTGGTACGCATTGGAAAACCATATTTCTCCCCCATCTGGTTCACTAGCCCTGTTCAACACAATGCCATTCAGTAAGCTTTGTTGTTTAAATACTATATACAAACCAAAGATATTACGCAAACGGCCAGAACACACACCTGCAATGTCGTCCACTATCTCAGTGTAGGCTCTGCGTGCAATGTCGAGGAACTCGTTGATGTTGGGGCGGACAGCGTAACACTTCTGGGTGCGCATGTTCAGGCTCCCCTTCAGGTAGGTAGTGTCCTCATTGATCACTGTCTTGATCTGCTCTAGAATCATGTCAAACCTGAAGCAGACACAGATATACACAGCGGAAGATGTCTGTAGATAGTATGTGATAGTAAGTGTATATCTGACATATACACAATGCTTGGTACCTGTTGTCTTCCAGTGAGGTGCTGTATGCCTTGAGCAGAGCTGTGTTGCAGTTCTTCAACACCATCTGTTCATAACATTTAATGCTTAAAGGACTTAGTATTTGCATTCTAACTAAATAACAATTAGTACAACTATCTATGGCTGTAAGATGAACAAATCTCACAGACCCTTAACCGTGGCACCAGGTCCAATGTGTGTTTCAGTTGAATGACGTGTGTAATCTTTGCTTCAGCAACCTGAACCTGTTGAAATACAGCAATAGTACTGAAAAGTGCACAGCATTTGGGCATTTAGTTAGTTAAGCATTTTAAAGCACACACGCACACACACATGAATTCACTTCATGACAAGAAATTCCACTGCTATGAAATCATCTTGTGCAATCATGAGTACTGAAAGTACTGTACGTACCGTTTCCTGCTTTGGGATTTGGACAAGAACAGAGAGCAGCTGGTCAATGTCAAGGAAATGACCTATGGCTGAGGAGTGCAAAAGAACACATATTCATATACTGTGTCATGCTCCCATCTCCAGTATGCACATTATTTAATGTGTGATTAAAAAAGGTTAGTGTTTATTTCTGACCATTCTTCAGACCAAAGAAGAGCTCCTCGTCCTGCAGCAGCTCTTGTATGGTGTCCAAGCGTATGTTGATGGTGTCCACATCGACCAGAGGCTCCAGAATATTGGCGCGCAACCTTCTGGCACCACCAGGCGTTTTAGTGTGGTTAAGCACCCCTAAAAGAGTATGCTCGCTCCTACAGTATACACAGATAAGCAGAGACTGAACACTTACTGTACATGATTATACAAGCACTACACACACAAATACGACGCTGTCATAGTCTTGCCCTCTTACCTGTGGTCTCTGTTATTGACCACCAACTCCAAGTTAGCAGCAGACGCCGAGTCAATCATTGTTGTCTGTTCACTGCCTTTAAAGCTCACTTTGAGAGACTTGGAGGCGTAGACGGAGTTCTGGATGAACTCTAAATATTTCAGCAAAGCAGCTGCTGCTGCTAAGCAATAATACCTGAACAAATCATGACACTTGGTAATAAAAAAATAGTGTCACAGCAGATCTATTTCTATATATTATTGTACTCAGTGGCGTACTTAGCTTGCACTTCCATGAGGACGGTGCCAAATTCTGGAGCACACAGCTGCTGGATGTACTCCAGTCCTTTCCTCTCGTTAAAATACTTCCTTTGGATAGCAGTGAAAGCTACTCCCTGACAAAAACACATAATAAAATCCAAATATTACTTCACACTTGCAGTTTAACAAGAACAAGTGTCAATAGGTGCACCAGGTCCCAACAAAACAAGAGTGAGTGTATGAGCATGAGTGTACATTCTGCGTTAAAAGTGGGTATTTGTTTGAATGAATTGTGTGTTTTACTCATAACAGCTATACTGCATTGGTACCGGGAAGTTCTCTGTGATGAGGTTGAACAGCTTTGTCCCCTTCCCCTTCTCACTGGCTGTGTCTGGCATCAGTATTTCCAGTGGCACCACGATGTGAATCTTGGTTATGACCTTCAGAAGAGTAACATATGAATGAGACAGGAGTTCCCTTTATTTTAGAGTCTCTGCTGAGTGTAGCCATGATTAACAGCCAATCAAGCATGTAAAGGCTATAGCTTTTGATAATGCATGGCTTACCTTGGCATACGTCCCAGTGTCCGCAAACTGCGAGAGTACAAGCTCTGGATATTTCAAGTTGAGACTGGCCATGCCAATCTCTCCCCGGGCCAAACCGCGCCCTTCAACCACCGCCACAATCACAGTGGCACCCGAGGTTGTGGTCGCAGAGGAGCAACTTGTTGCTGCAAAAACACAGAAACCAGATTAAGAAATCAGCCATGTTGACATATTCAAACAGTATCTAGGGCTGAATTACCGGTGTGATCAGTGAGTGGTGTCCGTGCTGGGTGTGTGCCAGTGGCCCCAGCAGACCCCGGGGTCCACTTGTGTTTTGGTGTTCCTCCACGGCTGCGTAGGGAGGAGCTGTCCGAGGTGGATGCAAGGAGTGATGAATTTATCCTGCCTAACCTGAAGCTGTGATGGAACTGACCTGTGTCAAGACAAGATATGAGGAGAGGGTCTGTGTCATATTATTACTGACACAATTACTTATTAGTTTCACTTGATGGCCAACATGTTGAAACTGTGGAAAACTTTAAATTCCTCGGTACAGTGCTAGACACCCAGGTGAGCTTCTCAGAAAATACAGAGATGCTCACAGCGACTGTATCTTCTAAGGAAACTTGGTGGCCTCGGTGTCAGTCAGCAGATTTTAGAATTAGTGTAGTGTGTGTTTTAACATTTCACCTTCCTACCTGGTACGGTCACCTAAACTGTAGATATAATAATAAACTCTATGATTGTGTCAATGGCAAGCAAAATAGTTGGTAAACTCCGAAAGCCCTTGACTCAACTTTTTACAGAAAGGACAAGGAAGTCAAACCTGGCGGATAGCTCCCATCCTCTCTTCAGCCAGTTTGAGCTCTTGAGCTCCTGTAGGCGCTATAGAGTCCCTCTGGCATATAAAAATGTGTTTTAAAAGTCCTTCATCCCAAGTACCATCAATATTCTTAACTCAACAAGGTGACTGAACAGATCTAAGCCACAGACACAAACTGTTTTAATGTGTAACATAACCTGTCTATGCTGTTGTTTCCTGTGTTTGATGAGCCAAAGATAAAACAATAAAGATTTATTTTTATTGTATTCAGTGTTGGAAATTAACTTTTTGTGTTTGGTAGATTTCAAAATCTACCAGCCACTCTATAGATTACCATTATTTTTTTGTCTGGTCAGTGAAGCAAATCTAGCAGCCACTTGCATATTTTACTAGCATTTGGCTGGTGCTAATTTCCAACCATGATTGTATTGTTTTCTTATTTTATTTTCATTATTTTCTCTGCTTCTTGACATCCTGTAGAGCCATCTAGTGACCACATTTTGCACTTGTCACCTGAGAGTTTATTGGCCTCTTGCTCAGGTGTTTGCAATCATCAATTGTCTGTGTACTCATAAAAGGGAAAGCTGTGTGCTGAGGGTTACAACCTGAAGAAGGCTGTTTGTGCCAGCATTGTTTTTAGCATTTCATTATGAAATAGCTAATTGAATAAAGGGTTTTTATTTTTTCAGAAGAGTGCCTTGGACTCTTCTTCTGGCATTTATTGTATTGTATTGTATTATACTGCAGTGCCCTGCCCAGAGAAAAGGGTTTTAGTATTACAAATGTGACCCCATTATCCTTCTATGATCCACTATCAAAACAAATTCAGACATTAGAGAATGTAATACCATAAATGTCACTATTACATGTCACTGTCTCTCTCTGACGTCATTTTGTAGTCTTTGTTGTGACAGTAACAGATGCTAACGTTGTCAGTGTTATCTTAAATGACTGGCTATCAGTAGCATCACCTGAGGCCACTCTGGGGAGTGATGGACCACGGCTGGAGCTCGTACTGCCTTCATCTAAACTCTGGTGTGAAGAACCGGAGGAAGCTGAGGCGGGACCGTACGAGGTGGTTTCATTTAGTCCGCTTCTGTCCGTCGGGGACACCCCCCATGTCTGTCCACAGTCCGGGGTGTCTCCTACCTCCTCTGTGCTGCTACGAAACATCTTAAAACATCCTAAAAGCAGAGGTATATTAACAAACTAATTAATATATCTGTAACTGGAAATGCTAGTAGCAAAAATAATAGTAGACTGCGATCAAATGAGCCCTCGTCTACGCCTATATGAGCTATACGAGCTACCGTTAGCTAGCTACTAGTGGAATCTGAAATACGCGCGCGATCATGTCCAGTCCGAGCATCTCGCATCTGCGCATGTCAGTGACGTCACCCTAAACCGTTACATTCGCTACCAACACATAATTAATATAATTAATAATAATTAATTCATTAATTAATAAATTAAACATTAATTATAAGTCGAATGCATCGAGGGCCAAAGAGCAAATTTACTACGGAGTATTAGGGCCACATTGAGGGACGAAGAATCTGAGATTTACAGAAAAAAGTCGTAATATTACGAGAATAAAGTCGTAACTTTAAGAGAAAAAAAGTCGTAATTTTACGAGAATAAAGTCGTAACTTTACGAGAAAAAAGTCATAATATTTCGAGAATAAAGTCGTAACTTTACAAGAAAAAAAGTCATATTACGGGAATAAAGTCATAACTTTACGAGAAAAAAGTAATAATATTACGAGAATAAAGTCGTAACTTTACGAGAAAAAAAGTAGTAATTTTACGAGAATAAAGTCGTAACTTTAAGAGAAAAAAAGTCGTAATTTTACGAGAATAAAGTCGTAACTTTACGAGAAAAAAGTCATAATATTACGAGAATAAAGTTGTAACTTTACAAGAAAAAAAGTCATAATATTACGATGATAAAGTGGTAACTTTACAAGAAAAAAAGTCATATTACGGGAATAAAGTCATAACTTTACGAGAAAAAAGTAATAATATTACGAGAATAAAGTCATAACTTTACAAGAAAAAAAGTCATAATATTATGAGAATACAGTCATAACTTTACAAGAAATAACACGTAAATTTACTACTTTATAATATTATGACTTAATTCTCAATACTATGACTTATTATTCATTGTTATTAATTTCCATTTTTAAAAATCCACAGGGAGCCACTGGAGATGGGCTGAAGAGCTGCATGTGGCTCCGGAGCCGCAGGTTGCTGACCTTTACTCTAAACCGTTACCTTAGCTACCAACACATATAGACTCTTTGACCCATGTAACTGGAGATTTGTTGAACCCTATTTAGCAAAACCCTAAAGACTCGTCTACCTATAAAGCAGAGTAACATTATGTTTTTGTAACCCACATTAAATTTACATCTAATAAAGTTATTTGTATGATCAGTAGAGGGTGCTCTAACGCTCTGGGCACAGATTCTGATAAAGATGTTGTAAATTAATTTACGTTTGAAACTGTGTTTTTCCCTTTCTTCATATCATAAAAAAGAGAGAGACCATGAATGAAATGAAAGCACATTTTACTTAATTGTAGACCAATGCCTATAGGAGGCGCATAGACAAAGAAATGGAAATGGTGTTGATGAGAACAGTGAATACAGTGAAATTCATTATCAGGGTATAGTTGTATTTGTATGATTGATTTTGTTACTTTTTTGGGATGTATGAAATTGATAATATAAGCAAACCACCAACAAAACCAAAAATACACAATTCAATGTTTATGTTGCACAGAAATACCCTACTTAGATTTGTTCATTAGTTGCCAGTAGACAATAATGTTAGAATATAGGCTAGGTAACAAAGGTAACAGCTATCCAAAAGGTTAAGAATGGCAAGAAGAGGAACTAACATGAGTAAAGAGGAAGATTTGAATGAAAGAGGAAGCAGAAATAGATATCACAACTGTAGCCTGTGGTAGACTTTGAGGTCAAGACCATGACCTTATTCTGAAAACATTTGTGTGTATGTAAGTGCTTTGTGGTGGAGGCCTGTAGGACTGTTGACTTGACATACCTTAGTCTCTATCAATATAGCTTATAATAAAATAAGAACATTTTAAGATAATATAAGAGTTGTAACACTTTATATGTCATACTTGAGATGGCATACAGGGGCCTGGTTGAAAGCATCTTACAGTTTAATATGACTGCTTGGTATGGCAACTTGAGTGGGAAGAACAAAAACAAGCTTTCCAAAATTGTTAAGATTGCAGGGAAGGTGGTTGGCAAGCCACAAAGACAGCTCTGTGACATATTTGATAGAGCGGTACTCAGGAAGGCCAGACAGATATCTGTAGATGCTTCACACCCACTAAACTCTGAGTTTGAGCTGCTCCCGTCTGGCCGTCGATTTAGGGTCCTGAGGGCGAGCCGTAACATATATAAGACGTCTTTTATTCCCCATGCCATACAGGTACTGAATGCAAAATGACTGCACTAGGGAATACCTTAAGTATTTTTAAAGATGTAACTTATCCCCATCTGTTGCTGCTGTTCCCTACCCATTTGCACAATTGTACGTTTGTTGTTGTATGTTTTGTATCAGTGCAGAGTGATTTGCCGACTGTATGTTTTTAATGTTTGAATTTCATGTCATGTTTGAATTTATCTTTCATGTACTAGAGAAGCCAAAGACAAATTACCACTAAGGTGGACAATAAGGTCAAAGTAAAGTAAAAAAAGTTGTATACTGACTGCTGAAGGTCTGCCAATTTTCTTTATTAGAATAAATATTACCACAGACAGGGTTCTACAGAATGAGTAGTTGCATTTTTAATAATGTGTTGCAAAAATGAAGTTTTCTGTTATGTGTAATGTCTGTTCTTTCAGTGCACTATAGCCCTGACTCTTCTTCCTCTCTAGAAGCACCACCTTTACTCTCATCCTCGTCTGCTTCCTCTCCCTGATTTACAATGACTTCCTCAACCACATCATTTGTCTCCTCTCACTCTGGGGAGCACGGGGATGGGAAAGTTTATCCGTGTGTGTGTGTTTACACACCATCAAATGTACCAGTGGTGCTGACTTTGACTACCAGGGTGCAAAGAATCCTCTGAAATCACATATCACATAGTGTTATTCAGCACATATTGTTCAAAACAGTCCTGACTTTCATCACTGTGTAAACTATAATGTTGACTGCACTATATTGGTAATCTGTATGCAAGAACTGAATGTACTGCATATACAATAAATATTACAAGTTGAGTAGAGGTTTAGTTTAGTTAATTAGTTTATTATATCGTGGACAATCCCAATTAATTGACTGTAGCAATAACAGTAAAAAGGGCAGCTTTAGCCAACATGGCTAATATCCAGCTGTAGTCCCCGGCCCGATGACAATAGGCACCCTAAAAAGAACAATACATTACAGCACATTGATTAAAAGGAAAGAGTTAAGACAGAGAAGAAACAAGATAGATCAATAAAGATAAAAGAGAACAGTAAAGCATCAGTACAATCATGCAGAGACAGCACATATAATCGAAACATACAATAAAACATCAGTACAATCACATTCAGGGACAGACAGCACATATAGACAGGCAGCATCCATGATCATGACTCAAGTAACACACAGCCATATGTTAGTGTATGCAGGTGTAATTGTCGGCAAACCATGTTTTTAACTTGGATGTAAAAGTGGAGTATGTATGTATATCTTTAATATGGGTGGGAAGTGAGTTCCAATTTTGTAGTGCTCTAACAGAGAATGAGTAGAGGTTATGCTTTTATTCTGGAAAACAATCCTACCGGAAGTCATCTACTTGTTTCTTCCTGTGGCTGCCATCATGGCGGCTGATGCAGATGAGGCTGATTATTTTGTGAGAGAAATTGAGAAAAACGACGGCTGTACCCTGAAGGTGAAGCAGTGCTACCTAGGAGACGTCGGCTGTGTTGTTTGGGATGCGGCTATCGTGCTGGCTAAATATTTAGAGACCAAACAGTTTAATGATCCGTCCTCAGGAGTGAGCGCGTGGACTGGCAGGAGAGTTGTTGAGTTGGGAGCTGGGACAGGAGTCGTTGGTCTGATGGCTGCAACACTGGGGTGAGACATAACTCAGGATATGTCAGTGCATGTCTCAGCCTGAGAGACAACCACAACAACAACAACACATAATAGATGTAACTCACACTCTGCCTTTTATTTACTCCTCTACTTCATGTTTTTTTTTTTTTTTTTTACATTTATCTTTTGAAATTGCAATATATTGTTATTAATTATTTTTTATTTGTTTGTTTGTTTGTTTTATCGACACAGCAAACATGAATTACTTCTTTAGATAACTCAGCATATGTCAGTGCATGTCACAGCCTAAGAGACAACAACAACAACAACACACTCTGCCTTTTATTTACTCCTTTACTTCATGTTTTTGTTTTTGTTTTTTTACATATATCCTTTGATATTGCAATTTATTGTTATTAATTATTTTTTATTTGTTTGTTTTATTGACACAGCAAACATTAATTACTTCTTTAGATAACTCAGGATATGTCAGTGCATGTCACAGCCTGAGAGACAACCACAACAACAACAACACACAATAGATGTAACTCACACTCTGCCTTTTATTTACTCCTCTACTTCATGTTTTTTTTTTGTTTTTTTTTTACATTTATCTTTTGAAATTGCAATTTATTGTTATTAATTATTTTTTATTTGTTTGTTTTATTGACACAGCAAACATTAATTACTTCTTTAGATAACTCAGGATATGTCAGTGCATGTCACAGCCTGAGAGACAACCACAACAACAACAACACACAATAGATGTTACTCACACTCTGCCTTTTTTTCACTCCTTTACTTCATGTTTTGTTTTTGTTTTTTTACATTAATCCTTTGATATTGCAATTTATTGTTATTAATTGTTTTTTATTTGTTTGTTTTATTGACACAGCAAACATTAATTACTTCTTTAGATAACTCAGGATATGACAGTGTATGTCACAACCTAAGAGACAACCACAACAACAACACATTATAGATTGTTATTAATTGTTTTTTATTTGTTTGTTTTATTGACACAACAAACATTAATTACTTCTTTATTGTTTTCTTCTATTTACATGCATGTAATTTGCTTAATGAATTGTATATATATATGTTTTTGTTTTTATTTTGTTCTTTTTTTTAATTTGTATTTATTATTGAATTGACGCTTTGGCAATATTGTTCATGCCATTAAAGCAAATTGAATTGAATTGAATTGATAACTCCTTAGTTTGTGTACTCCGTCGTTTAAATATGAATATAGCCTAAATCAGTTTAACTACTAGCTAGCTGCTTGTACTCCCTTGCTTTGCAGTGAGTGGACAACAGCCTTTAATGATTACAATTAATAACATATAGAAAGCCAAAAGATTGTTTTCGTTGCTGTGTGTGTTAAATCCCATAGAGCTGCAGTTACTGTGACAGACCTGGAGGATTTGCAGACCTTGCTCAGGGTGAACATCCAGGAAAACCAGGCACTCATCAGTAGTGGATCAGTTACTGCAAAGGTACTGAAATGGTTTGTACTTATATTTCGTTTTATTTGGATTTCACTCATACAGTATAAGCTGCATGTTCAACATATTGCAAGTGTCAAATATTAACTCTTTGATTTCTACTCTCCTCAAAGGGGTGAAGATGTGTCTGACTTCCAGCCTCCCCCACATTATGTTCTTATGGCAGATTGCATCTATTATGAGCAGGTAATTTACTCATAAGGCCCCCTCTTAGTCGATTAGTCGACTAATCGGTCATCTTAGTCAAGTAGTCATTTTTTTCATGCTGAATGACCAAGAAACTTATGAGCACATCTCTGGTATACACAAAACTTAAAGTGGCGCTTTTGTGTGATTCAGATTTACAGATCTGTCGATTAAAGGGCCAGTGTGTAAAAGAAAATATGAGCTTGCATTAGACTTCCTTTTTAGATTTTTTTTTTTTTTCACTTTTGGATAACGAAGTAAACAGAAAATATCATAAATGTCTCTTACAAAATGTAAAATCACACGCCATTAAAGGAACAGTGTTCAGGGGATCTATTAGCAGAAATGTAATATAAACCAAAACCAAACACTGGCTCTAGAGAGAGGCTTTCACGCTTTTACGTTACCTGAAGGCCACCGTAGTTCTCTGACCCGCTTGTGAAACCGTCTGACTTCCATTGCTCCTAAAGTAGTGTTATTATGGTAAGGATGGCCTCTGAGCGAGGCGAATGGCATTACCGCGATTTTGCACTCGGCGGCTCACATTACCACAGTCTTGGAAAAGGAGGAGTGAGAGGCCGGGTACTCAGTTGGTTGCAATCTGCAACCACACCATTAGACGCTGGCAAATCCTACACACTGTAACTTTAGTCAGCTAATCGATTAGTGGACAAAAAATCAAATAAGGGTTAGCTGACTAAGAATTTCTTTGGCGAGGACAGCCCTATTTTCTACTTAGGCTTTTCAATCTAAACATGACCCTTCGTGAAAATGCTCTGTATCACCAACATTTCAATACAGAACCAACTTTAACTGTAGCACTGTATTTCTCTTCTTGATCATTATCATTTATCATTTATCTCCACACAGTCTATAGTTCCACTGGTGGAGAGCTTGAAGCTGCTCTCTGGACCAGAAACCTGCATTATTTGTTGCTATGAGCAGCGCACGGAGGGCGTCAACCCAAAAGTGGAAAGGCAGTTTTTTGAGGTGAGAGTGCGACTGTGTGTTCCATTTGTAAATACTAAGAAATAGGTAAATTATTATTAAGAAGCTGATATATATGGCATCACCCCTCAGTGAGTCATTGTGTTTTTTTGTGTCATCTTTTAGTTGCTACAACAAAACTTCAACTGTGAGGAGATCCCTTCAGACAAGCAAGACCCAGAGTTTAGTAGTCCAGACATCCACATCCTGCACATCCGGAGAAAAGTCTGAGTTTGTAAGGTGATATTAGTGCGTACAGTAATCAGTGTACCCCCCTTTTTACCACATGGAATCAGTCTGTATAATATTCAATGTATCTTCATTTCTGCACTATTTTTTAACATTTTTGTATAAGAAAAAATAGGTTCTAATACAGCACTGTTCTGATATAGTGATTGGAGTAAACAAAATGAAAAGTGAAACCATTGTCAAACTTGTTTTTTTCACACTATAAAACCACGTTCAGATAATATCAGCAGTTTCATTGATCTATGTAATAATAGGGCTGCAAAGATAGATGGCAGACAGGTGCAAGCACAGACATGACAGATTGTTATCTTTAATAGAATGAGTTAGAACCAGAAGGGACTGAACCATGGGTTCTTGATATTCATTTGGATGTTTGAGGTTGAGGATTAGTCTTGCAAATGTTTGTTCTGTTTTTTTATGCAAAACACAGTGAAAGTCCAGAGTTTACAGCTCAGTAAACTGCGGGACACTACAAACACAAGACTTGGTGTGCTTTTGCTGTTGCCCTTTTTCCGCTGTGCATGATTAAATAAACATTGTTGCAGGTTATTATATTAGGATAATACACACAGTCACATGTTAGATTGAAACTGTTGACCTTCCCCCAGAAATGAGCAGCTAACTGCGGCCATAAACTGCTGTCAGAGTGGTTTTCACTGTAATTTACAGGATTTCTTCTAATTGTGAATGAGGTTTGTACATTCAGACATTGCCCATGTGAAGCACTAGGGGGCAATAGTTGCTTTAAGTCCCCAAAAAAGTATTGAACTGTGTGTCAATGTTTAGTCCTTGCAATACAACTTTAATTTGATTATTATTATGGAGGGCCATGTTGGTTATCTCTATCTATAACTAAATATCAACTGAAGTTGTGAAGACAATGTTGTTACATTATTAGAGCTTACTACATCGAGAGAGATGGGAAAATAAATTACTAAATTCCTCAATCCATATGTTTATCTTCATATAGCTTACCCAGTTTTTAAAACCAACATAGTCAACATAGCGTATGGCAGCTCTCCTGAAAAGCTCCATGCGAGGGGAATTCCACCCCAAGCCCGAGATTAGCTGGAAGATTATGGCTCTTTTTCAAGCATAAACCATGAAGTACGCCCCGCACTCCCACAGGCATGCAGGGGCCCCTCGCAGCCTTTCATGCTGCTCTCTGTTTACACAGCGGAGCTGTAGTGTAATGAGCAGGGTGGCCTCCGACGCTCAGACCAAATAAAAATGTTAATACTGAAGTTGACGTGGTGGGGTTAACACTGAAGGTCCCATTAAATGCTCAAATCACTTTATAGAAGAATGCAATGGGAGCCATGTTTGATTATGCATTAATGAGATGCTCCTCCTGCTCGTCCTAATATTCCTCTATAGGGATCCAGGAGTGCAAAGCTAACCTTGACTGAAATCTGCTGACACTGTACGGCAGGAACATCTGTGATGGCATAGTGCCTAAAAAAGACCCATGAATATTCCTGTATTTAATGAACTGATTTTTATAATTAAACAGAAACAAGCAACTCTTCATAATCCAACATTCAGCAGATGCTTTAGCTTTGTGTAATCATTACATTATAACCTGTTTGCTCATCGGAAAACACATGTATGAGTACAAATACAATCCTTCCTGTTCCAACGAATAGATCCAACTGTGATTGTGAAATGTGTGAATGGTGGAGAAAAACAGAGGTGTGGTTGTGTTGAATCATAGTTTAACAATCTGATGCCTTAATCCCTGTAGGCCTTGGTCAATGATATGGCCTATCACAAGAGCGATAGAGTGAGATGAATGGCCTTTTTTTTTTTTTAAATTACAACAGCGGATCATTTAAGATAATCACTCCCTGTGGCCCTTCTCTGCCCTCTCACTTCTGCCTAGGGCAGCTGGACTGCTACAATCAGAGTCAGCCTACTGTTCAGGTCTCCTTTGGCTTCCACCAGGATATGTTCAGCTAATTAATTTGACTCACAGCTGGTATTAAGTCCATGTCCCCCGGTGTGGCGGGGACGGGACCCAGAGGGGTTATTGGGAGATTAGAGGGGTTAGAGGGGAGCCGCACTATTCTGTGTCAACATTTCATCCTCCTGCCCACCCGTAGCTCATCATTCAAATCATTCACAATCTATTTCCCAGTCTCTCTGGTGTTCTCTCCTCCTTAAATGTTAACCTAAAATAATGTAGTTCTTGTGGTTGGCTAATTAGGCTATAGCACTACAGGGGAATACAGGGAGTAAATGAGGACAGCCCACAGTGAAGCAGCGGTGTCTCTAATCCGTTTTCATATACACATTACAGTTGATTCCAGTGACCGTAAAGATTCATTACTGAACATGTGGCGTACATGCTGCATGCACCAAGACAGAATGGGGGCATTTTCTGCCAACAGATGGTGCTATTAGTAGAAATAACTCATATACCTGTGTGGAAAAACCTGCAGTAAGAACAACACAGTTCAAGTTCCTCATAAATAGCTGAATAGGCCAATGCTTTAACACAGGCAGGCAGTTTTTTTAATTATGGCATGATGATGACATTCGTTGTGGCTGTTTTGTCTTTTTGGGTGCTATTGCTGTTGTTTTTGAGATTCATGTGCAATACAACCCCAGGCCAGTCTGCACTTTTTCACACACAAAACATCTGCACACGTATCCCCCCGCCACCCACTCCACCCGTGGTACTTTTAAAACATGAGGAGGCAGTGCAGCGCCCCTCCAAACCAGATGGGTGGAGGAGAGTTTGACTCCGTGCAGCCTGTGTGGTGGTGGTGGTGTGCACCGCTCTGCTGCATCACAGCCAAGAAGTGACACAGAAGATCCTTTGTGTCACCATCATCACGCTGCCTGGAGCCATGAGACACTGTTCCAGAAAGGAAGACTCATTTTCTCGCTAACTATTAGGGAGTGGCTCAAGAATAGACATCAAAACTGGGCTGATTAAAAATAGAAGAAGGCTGCGTAAATGTGTGACATCTCTGATCCTGCAAAGGTCTTTCCACCTTTCTCTCTCTTTCACATGACAAACTGGGCCTGCTGAACTTTACACTCCAAAAAAGAGACAACAGGCCAGAGCTCTGTTCCAAAATAGAGAATGTGATTAGTGTTTTTTTTTTTTGCAGATAATGAGAAGCAACAACTCTAATAATCTGTGGCACTCTTGTTCGGTGGATTTAAAAACAAGAGGTGGTACGGTGCCAGTGAAGCAAAACCCGATGGGACAACTAGCTTTAGAAACACAATGCTGACTCAACCCCCCCTCACCACCAACACCCCTCCTGCAGAGGAACAGGAGGAGGGCGGGGGTGCTGTTAAGACAGCTGTGCTGCAGTTGAGAGGGGACACAAATCCAGTACTGTGAGAATATAGTGCACACTTCTTCCATTCCTATTAATACAGCAATATTAGCAGTGATTGTCTATATCAAAATTAAAAGAGCTGAACTCCTATTAGTCCTTGTAGGCAGTGTTAGGTTATAATAGACTTTGTGTATAATATTATTGATATATATATATAGGTTCAGTGTGACTCAGTAAAAGTGGAATAGTGTATTGATCCCTTGCTTGAAATACCACAGGTTTGGTGGAGACTTGACTGCCTGTGACTGCTGTCCGTACGGCATTCTAGTGCAATGATGTATTTGTCATCATTAGGTTGTGTGGCGGCCCAGCACCGAGGGGAGAACTGCAGAGGGGGGGGGGTGCAGCATATGTGTGTGTGTGTGTAGCGTTTCCCTGAGTCATTACCTCTCAGTAGTCTGAATCTGGACTGTGTATGTGTGTGTGTGTGAGCAGCAGCGCCTGACTCGCCTCAGATCCGAGATTTCCTCCCAAGCTCAAACTGTTGTCTAATCCAGACACAGTGTCACTCAAAACACTGTGTCCTCTGTAATTACAGCGATCTTTGTCAGATATACAGATGTAGTCAGTCCCGGAGCGTGACAGTGTGGTGGTGAGCTGCTGAAGCAGGCCTTTGAGGTTGCTTTGCATGGATCTTCATCATTCTGTCAGTCAGTGAGTGGATACATGTGGCTGGTGGATACTGCTGCTGCTGCTGCTGCTGGGTGAATGACTCCTGTCTGTACACGCTTCAGTGTTTCTCTGAGTGTTGAAGAGGTTATGTAAAGCCAAATTACAGATGCCAAGGTCAGTGCTTTGCGTGCTTTATGAAGAGGATCAAAAACATAATTTAATTTCGCTTCAGAAACAGATGCACTTTGCGTTCCTCACAGCCAAGAGACCTCAAGCTGCAGCACCATCTATAATGCCTGCTGACCCCCCCCCGCCTCCCTCCCTTTCCTATACTGTAGCATTGCTTACATCTGAAGGCAAGATGGTTAACACACCGCTATGATCCCCTTTTCTCTGTGTGTGTTACAGCTGGGAAAACACAGTCCAGGGACAAAGTGGTCCACACTCTCACACAGCTGTGTCAAACATCCTGCAATTCTCAAGAGGAACCATGTGGACAAATTTCAGGTTTTCACATAATGGAATATAAATATAAGCCCCGAGGCTTAAAAAAAATGTAACTGGACTTAGATTGGATGGTTTTTAAAGTGGAAAACCCAACATGATTATAGGCTATAATGAAACTTTACAAACAAAACTGTATGGCAAGTGGCTTAAATGATGTAGTTAATGCTTGTATGAGCACTTTATCTATTCATTAAAAAAAACAAATTGGTTATGTCGTGTGGACCTCCAGCACTTCTTAATAATTTTCTGGTTCTCTGAATTTGTAATTTCAACACAGCAAGTAACCTTCAGTTGCAGATATGACTGGAATGTATTTTGGACCAGTGCCCAGAATGCACCTTGGACTTTACAGCCTCACATTTTCAACCTTGTTCAGCCAGCATACCCTTACCAAATAGAAGTTTATTCAAGTGTGCTATTAGTACACTTATTTTAAATTTTAATTAAGAGAGTATACTTTCAGTTTACTTTTTATGTACTTATCAGAGATATACTTATGTATAGTTAGCTTATACAGACAAGTATACAGCAAAGTACAAGTATACTTAGCTTATACTTGTGCTTAATCTTTTGATCAAGATATACTTGCAAAAAGTATAATTATGTATTCTTGCCTTATAGGCCTACAGAAAGGTATAATTGGCTTGTAGTTGTGCTCATTTTTGATAGAGTAGCCTATTAAAGTGTGTGAGATTTTGTAAACATTATGTTTTGATATGAATTTACTTCAATTTATCAAGAATTTTCTACGTTTTTGGATACTCTGTTAATCGTGGAGGCATGTGAGAAAAATGTATTTATTTTTTTATCATCACAAAACATCAAGTCAAATAGCAATGTTTATGTAATAAAGAAATCATTGGCTAAGTATTATAAGTTAAAGTATACAAAGTGTACTTTCATAAACTAAAAAGTGGGCTACATGTATATAACTATTAAACTAACAGTATACCTATAAGTTCACTTGTAGTCTAGTTCATAGTGTAGTTCTAGTACAAAATACATCTTAGATGTAAACTAGTTGTGTAATCAAAGTTTACTGTTCTTACATTTAAAGTACACTTAAAAGTATACTTTATAAACTAAAAAGTGGGCCAATTTATCGTAAGAAGTATTGAATTAGTATACTTACAAGTATACTACTAGTACATTGATATTAGTATACTTACTAGATAAAGTATACTTCATAAAAATAAACTTGAAGTGTACTACTTTTTGGTAAGGGTATACCACAGCATAGCTCCTATAAAAACCATAACACAATTTTAGATTATCTATAAGTAAAACCCGCACCGACACACCTGCAATCAAAACAAACTACTACAGTATGAGCAGAAAAGAGTGTGCCTGTGTAAAAGCAACCAGGGGTTTGCATGTAGCGTGGCATTCGAGAGCGTTAACCTCAGCAGGAAACCTGAAACAACTTTGAGCCACTTCCGGACTTGTTTTACACTGAGCTCTGCATGAGTTCATTATTTAACAGCTCACTCGAAGAGACTACTGAAGGTGCAGATGACTAAACCAGAGGACAAAGAGAGACATTTCAAAACCAAAGAGGTTTTTTTCTTACTGTCCTTGAGGGTAAGCAGCCACTGAACCAAGCCTTGTGAGCTGTGGCTTAGAGTAGGTGTTCCCTCCTACCATTTGTCAGATAAATAAACCGCTTTAATAATGGTGTTCACCAATGTACTCAAGAATATCTGTGTCTGCAGGCATCACATATCCAACAGTGATTATCCAACTGGGTGTGTCCGTTGAACTGTAGGCCAACATTAAGCCAGCGATGACTGTATTCACAACCCACAGTCAGAGAGGAGTATTAGTGCTACCTGCAGCTGGAGTTAAGAGGAAGTGAAGACGAGTGAGGAACACAAACCACACCCTTGAAAACCACACATACAATTCAAACTAGAGGCATGTCAGGCGTGTAGCTGTAACACCACTCACCATAGTTATTCCTGAGCTGTTTTAAATATTTGTCAAGTTGACTAATGACGGACGAGCTGTCGATTTGTCACAAAAAAAAAAGGTGTGTTCCAAAATTGCAGAACTTCACAGAGAGCGGGGTCTCTTTCAATTTCTTCCCACTCTTCCTCTTTCTATGTCGAATAGAGGAACTGACTGGAAACTTGCAGCACAGCCACCTATATGTCGTGATACCAAAAACTCCAGGCCACACTGCCGTCAGATCGTTGTCATAGGAACGGCCCCAACAAACAGGCGGTGTAATCTGTCACAGACATTCTTGTGCAAACCAGTGGAAGTATTTAAGTCATTTGCCTTTTTACTCTGTGAATTACGACACCAATGGGATATGAATCTGAAATATGTTGCAAAAGTTGACTTCATTAAGCAAGAAGTATGAGACCTAGTTTACGAAGCACCTATTACTGAGCTCTCCTCTGTGACCTTTCCTCTCAGGAAGTGTAAGGAATTCCAGCCGAGCACAGAGGGAGTTGACAGGAGGGCCAGGAGGTCTCATCTTTACAGAGGAGAGGTCATAAAGCCTTGCTTACAGTCTCTGTCCTTGCCCCAGGGGCCCCCGGGTGTTACCAATAAAGCCGTGAGGATCATATGGTTGTAATGAAGTGGTGAGAACCAGAGTGGCCATTACAGCCCAATTAAACTGCCATCAGCTCCTAATGGAGGCCCTTGACCAAAGCCCTGACCGAAGTATTTACAAAGCTTGGATACTTTCTCGACTTGTAGTGTTTTGTGGCTGATCACTCCAATTATAGACCCTTTTTTCTAATGGAGCATTTAAATCACGGCTGCAAGAGGTGTGTGGGTTGTGTGAAACATCTTCTGTTGCAGTGGAGTCATATCTGTCTGTGTCACCTGACCCATGTGACGGAAACCTCTGTGGTGCTAAAGCAAACATCCCGAGGAGGCCTCTACAGCAACGTGCTTAGCACCAGATTTTTCCACACAGCCGATCTGCCAAACGCTCGTGGATGCAGACATAATGTAGGAAACAGCGTCCGATTGTCAGTGAATGCCGCAAATACATTCCAAATCGCATACTTTTTCTTTTAGTGCGTACTGCAGCCGCCCTTACAAGGTATACGTACTGTTGCATCCAGTATGCTCACAATTGGGACATATTACTTTGTCATAACATTGTGCCTTCACCTTTGACCCTCTTGCTCATATATCTGCTGAGCAGAGGATTGTGGGTCAGAAATAGCCAGAAAAGCATGCTGATTTGCATTCTGCAAAATGGGAACGGATGTAGTAGGACATCCTGGTATTTTTGGCATATACTGCATTTGACATACCGCAAGTGCGTTCCAATACTCATACTACCATACTATTTAGTATGCCAGAAAAAGATTTAGTATGTCCCAATATATAGTATGTCAGATGCAGTATGCCAAGAATACCAGGATGACCTATTACATCCAGTGTCATTTTCAGTATGCAAGCCAGCATGCTTTTCTGGCTTCTCTGACTCACAATCATCTGCACAGCGGATATATGAGCAAGAGGGTCAAAGTTCAAGGTGCAACAGATTGTACTTTGTTAGGCCAGCTGCAAATACGTACTAAAAGTAAAAAGAAAGTATGCGATTCGGAACGTAGCCAGAGTGTGCATCCTATTCTTGTAAATGCAAATAAATGCAAAGTCTGTGCTTTTTGAACAGCTATACATGTTGCCAGTGTTTATGTGGATGTGTAAAACACTGGAAACAGTGCCCCCCAGTATGCGGTGTGGAAAAATCCTTAGAAAATCTGCGGAATAATACCAACTAATCTTCTGTAGCCCGAAACACAGTAGTCCGGCCATTTGTCACCATTAATCCTGTCTTTGTCAGGAGTGCATACACACTTGTTAATCAGCTTTAATGGAAACTAAAACATTCTGCGTCTCAGTGGTGTCTGTGTCAGATTTAACAGTTGCACTGGCAAATTCAACTTTTAAATGAATGTTTTACTAAAATACCTAAACTGAAATGATTATTCAGCAGCAGCAAGAATGAAATGAGGTCAGCATTAACAGAGTAGAAAATGAGAATAATACAGTGGACCTCATCCTCCTAGTATGTTGGAAACTCTATAGATTGGACATAAATCACACTCACTTTTGAGATTATATATAAATACACACAGATTATGTATTACACACTCGTTTTGCTCATGACTTTGTGGAAATCCTATATACATTTCCTTTTCCTTTTCCAACACCAGCCCTGCATTAGTCAACTTGAACACTCACTTGATAAAACAACCCGAGACTCGCTTTTTAATGCCAGTCCCAACCAAACTCAGGAAGTTACAGCTGACAGCTCAGCATCGACTCGACTATGGCTCGCAACCAACACGCAACATTCAAAAAGAATCCACAATTCAGCTGTATATCTCCGCTGCCCCTCCAACTCTCATGCAAACTATCATGTGGCTCTGTTGTTGTTCCAAAAAGACCAGCAGTTGGGACTTCCTGTTTTGTACATTTTCCCCGTTTACTGGCAAGGGAACGGAGTCTGAGGGTGGACATAAACTCTTTATGAAGAATCTGCCCAACGGCACTAAAACCCATGAGCATTTTAACACCAAGAGCAGTCTTGAAACTTTCCCATGGTTGTTTTTTTTAAGCCGCTGTTAATATATTAAACTACTTACAAATAAAACTTTCATCAGTGTAAAAATGGTTTGATCACTCAGGCCTAATCACACTAACTGCCTTGAAATAACAAACAGACATAACAGATTTAAAATCACTTTTTTAATAAGACATTACAATGACATTGTTCTGTACATGGTTCCCCCAGTCAAAATAAGAGCAAGAACTGCACCACAGAGTGTCATCAACATTTCCCCAGTAAACAGCTCCTTCTCTGACTGCACGACAGATGGACTCTGATGTAGGGTTACTGTACTTTCGTACTCATGCTACAGATATAGGCTATCATATAATGTCCCAATACTGAGACTAATCAACTGTGGTATCAGATTGAGAGAGCTCAGAGCTGAATGACATTCCTTTGGAAAGATTGAGTCAACTGACTACGTGTTACCCAAAAATCAAAAATGCATCCCCAACAAGCATGTTTAAGAGTTACTGGAGGCCTATTTGTTGATTATTCAGCACAATTAGGTATCAAGACATGACATGGGAGGTCAATCAGTAAACTATATATCCCACATAAGGGAGTTGGGAGGGGTAACAAAACATGTCTGAAGTAGTTTTGTTTCTCTGATGTCAAGACAATGAAATGAAAGCATTTTTTTTCTTTTTTTCCCTTGCAGCAGTCAATACCATTGAGAAGAAATACTTTTCACCACAGTACTGTGTTAAAACACATGTCAAAGTCCTTCAAGTATGCTATGACATTAAAGATCTCACCTCAGAAGAAAAAAAAAAAGTTCAATGCAAGAGACCGAAGAACCTCGAAACAAGTTTTAGTCCAAGAATGAAGACAAAAAACTTTCCTCATTAGAAAAATCATACAAACAGGGAAAAAGAATAGGCAAAGGCGGTGATCTCTGTGGCTTTTAACGTTAGGACCAATTAATTCAATATTCATCAAGCAAGCCCCAAGAGAATGAATGTGATAATAGGCCTGCTACAGAGTACAAGCAAACTTTAAGCCAGCAAACCCAGTTAAAGATAAATTAGTCAAGGGGGTAAACGTAGTATTAAAAATAAATGGGAGATAATCAACTTTTTTTCTTAACCATACTCATTTTGAGAAGTTATGTGTTACTTGCAACGTTATTATAGTTTTGACCTAAAACAGTCAGCACTCAATCATTAAGATTTGTAATTTGAGGTTAGCCATGTCAAGCCCTCATACAGTCCATCACCTGTGGTCGCACAGGAGGGCTGAACATACCAATTCCTATCTCTGATGCGGGTCAATCCGAGCTTCTCCTGGATCTCATGCGGCTTCATGGCATCCGGAAGGTCTTGCTTATTGGCGAATATCAAGATGATGGCATCCCTCATCTCCCGGTCATTGATGATGCGGTGGAGTTCCTGTCTCGCCTCGTCGATGCGATCCCTGTCCGCGCAATCCACCACGAAAATTAACCCCTGGGTGCCCGTGTAGTAGTGTCGCCACAGAGGACGAATCTTATCTTGCCCCCCAACATCCCACACGTTGAACTTGACATTTTTGTAGGTGACAGTCTCCACATTGAAGCCGACTGTGGGGATTGTGGTGACAGACTGTCCGAGTTTCAGTTTGTAAAGGATTGTTGTCTTTCCAGCAGCATCAAGTCCAAGCATTAATATTCTCATCTCCTTGTTGCCAAAGATTTTAGACAGCACTTTCCCCATCTTGAACTCTCTTGTGCATAAATACTTTCGTTTGCTAATGAGAGAAAATGTCTGACACTTAGCTTGATGATTTACTCACTTCTGACTTTCACTTGACTTGTGAAAACATGACTCACTTGAAGAGCATATGAGTGAGGGGGGGAAAAAAAGTCAAAAATACACACTCATGTTGAAACCTAACAAACAGTACTTTAAAGGTGTTTCACTTGAAAGTCTGTGCGTCCAGTGACATGTATGATCAGAGTAGCACAGTGTCTGCAGGGCCTAGACACAACATGGCACGGTTACACTAAGCAGCAGCTTGTTGCAGGACGTTCATTTTTGTTGCCCAATTACAACATGAAAGCTGTGAGACAAAGACAGGCCGATTAAACCCTGCAGAGCAGACACCGTGTGTGTATATATAAGGCCCAGAGAAAGCCTTTGGTACTTGTGAGTTGCTGCTGGTGTCCGGTCTTCCTCATCGGGTGCGCCCTTGTTCTCTCTTCACCGCTACCAGGCAGCTTTCTGCGGCTAGTCCCAAAGCGTCTCCACCGGGTAAACTTCACAAAAAATATCCTCAGCAACACACTGTATCCACTCGAGAAACTCCACTTCTTGACCCCCTGGAAAGAGAGATTAAAAGAGGAGGGTCAGACATGCCAAATTAGCACGCTAACCGCTCATGGCTGCTAGCACGCTAAGCTAACCAGCTAGCTTGTTGCCTAGCAAGCTAAGCTAACTAGATAACGGGTAGTGAACTAGTGATATCTGGAGGCTAAACACAGCGCGACAGGGACTACATGTTGGCCTCACACCTTTCTAAGTTGAACACTTAATTGAAATAGAAGCAGTTTTACCTCCTATCTCCCCCTCCTGTCTCGATAAATACACCCAGCTTCTCGTCTTTCTCCTTTAAGTCGAGCTGGTCGCAGTGCTGCTACACCGGAAAGGTGTGGAACTGCATTAACCGCCACTTCCTCCTCCAGTCTGCTCCACTTCATTCAGCTGCTGCTGCTCTCTGCTGCTCTGCTGCTCTGCTGCTCTGCTGATAGTACCAGCTACCAGCTAGAGCTGTCTGAGGACATTCACAGAATGAAACAATGAAATACCAGAAACTGACATGAAATCAAATCTAACGTTATTTATCTTTTACACCATGTGTTTAGTTATTAGTTAACGTGATGTCATACATCACAATTATTACATTCTAAAATGTGTTTAGTTATTAGTTATTTATATACTATATATATAACTATATATAGTTATTAGTTATTTATTTATATATTTAAATCTCTATTATTGTTTTTATATATCTATATATATATTTATATCTCTATTATTTTATATATATATACATATATTTATATCTCTATTATTGTTTTTATATATTTATATATATATTTATATCTCTATTATTGTTTTTATATATCTATATATATTTATATCTCTATTATTTTATATATATACATATATTTATATCTCTATTATTGTTTATATATATATATTTATATCTCTATTATTGTTTATATATATATATATATATCTCTATTATTGTTTTTATATATTTATATATATATTTATATCTCTATTATTGTTTTTATATATCTATATATATATTTATATCTCTATTATTTTATATATATATATACATATATTTATATCTCTATTATTGTTTATATATATATATATATTTATATCTCTATTATTGTTTATATATATATATATATATATTATTGTTTTTATATATTTATATATATATTTATATCTCTATTATTGTTTTTATATATTTATATATATATATATATTTATATATATATTTATATCTCTATTATTGTTTTTATCTATTTATATATATATATATATATTATCTCTATTATTGTTTATATATATATTTATATCTATATATTTATATTATTGTATTTATAATTTTTGTATACCTTTACCTCTCCTGTGTTTCACTCTGTTTGCTGATGTTGCTGCTTTGACACCTGAATTTCCCTCTGGGGATTAATAAAGGTTCATCTAAACTTAACTTAACGTTATGTCATACTACATCACAACAATTAATTCTAGAATGTGTTTAGTTATTAGTTAACGTTATGTCATACTACATCACAACAATTAATTCTAAAATGTGTTTAGTTATTAGTTAACGTTATGTCATACATCACAACAATTCATTCTAGAATGTGTTTTGTTATTAGTTATACATCACAACAATTCATTCTAGAATGTAACGTCATGATTTACTCTAAACTGTGTCCGCTGACGACAAAACTATTTTATTTTAGGTGTTTTTGAAATGAACACATTAAATATAAAAATGATTTACGTATTGATAGTGAATATGGCATTGGTAATATTTTCAGTATCTATTTTTTCCCCCATCTGATTAGTCTAGTGAGCCTCTATGTATGTAAAGGGTAACAGCACCCCTTTGTGGTAGTTACAGGCTACCTAAAGTCAGACAATCTCATAGACAAGTGGCTCCCAATATGCACAGATTCAAAAGCTGTTTTGGAAAGTATACAGTCAACAAAAGCTGTAAGGCAAGATCTAATCATTGAACTGTACTATAGCTTGCTAAGATTGCATAGAGGGGGTATAGATATATTATTCTGTTGGGTTCCAGCACATGAGGGGGTGAAAGGGAATGAGTTTGCAGATACACTAGCAAAAAGTTCACTGCAAAAGGAAATAACAGTACCAGTTTTACTTAGGAAAGGAGAAGAAAACACGGTGATTAAAAGGAAAGGAGTGGAGATATGGCAGAAAAGATGGGAGGAGGACCAGAAAGGAAGGGGATATTTCAGAATACAAAAGTCGGTCACAACAAAGAAATATAAAGAAAGGAACAGAAGGGAGGAATTCATCATAACAAGACTCAGACTGGATCACACAGGTCTTAATGGCACTTTGGCTTTAATGGGGAAAAGGAACAGTGACAAGTGTGGGGATTGTGGTGTTGAAGAAAATGTGCAGCATATCCTAATTCATTGTAAAAAGTATGAGGCTGAAAGACAAAGACTACAGGACCAAGTCAGAGAGGAGGGACGGGATTGGGATTTGATGGAGATACTGGGAGCAGAGGGTGAGGGGGTTGAAGGCACCAGGAAGGCAATATTAATGTTCTATTAATGTTCTATTAATGTTATTATTAATGTTCTTAAGAGACACAGGATATGTAAAGTAATATGTAAAATTACATGATGTTACACACTCTTGTACAGTAGGTGGCTGTATGCACCTGAAAGTTGGTTGGGATCCGCCAGAAACTGAGAGAAGAAGAAGAAGAAGTGGCTCCTAACCCAAGCCCTTTTCTATCATTGACTAAACATATTCTATGGATATTTCATATTATATTCAATGCATAACAATAACAGAATAGAACAACTTATGATCTGTACAATTAACCCAAACAGTGAACGCAATACCTGCAAGTTTGTGGAAAAACGAGTGATTTGGTTGAAATTTGAGCAGTTTATTTGAATATTGCATCAAATATGAGTTCATGTTGTTGTTTTTAGGAACTTTTAATACAATTATCTGTCTGTATTATGTATTTCTCTGAATTTTTGACATCATATTAAACCTGCAGTAGGCAGAATGTTTATGCTATTATAATATTGATTAATATTTGATCAGCGCTGCCTAGTTTGACTGTTTGATCAGAGTTTGAGAATGATTGACAGCTGCTCAGAGACGGCAGGCTCCAGCTCTGATTGGTTGTTTTCCTCCTGTCTGTGAAATCTTGCAGATTTTGTTAGGAGCACCGGAGGACCGGAAGACACAGAGGCACATGAATTTTTTTCAGATTACCTGTCTCATGCACTACTGCAGCGGTTCTCAACCTTCTGTATCCTGAGGCCCACTTCTGATTGTGAAAAACATTTCTGAGGACCACCTTCCCAAATAAATTACAAACTGGGCTCCAACAACATTTTTTTCCATTTCAAAAACCACAACCAACTTTGTGTCACTGCATCCAAGACATATATGTCTGTAAAGGGGAGACTCGTGGGTACCCATTGAACCCATTTTATATCTTGAGGTCAGAGGTCAAGAGACCCGTCTGAAAATGGCCATGAAAGTTTTTCCTCGCCAAAATTCAGTGTATATTTGGAGCGTTATTTAGCCTCCTTCCCGACAAGATGGCAAGACACGGTTGGGACCAATGGATTCTTTAGGTTTGTTAGTTTCCTATGATACCGGTAGCTTTAAAACTGAGCCTGCTACAACCTCTGAAAGACAGAATAGCTGCCATCGGATTTTTAAGAGGTTAATGTAACCATTTGGCGGGTCCTCCATGGCCCACTAGGTGGTCCTCTGAGGCCCACCAGTGGGCCCCGGCCCAGGGGTTGAGAATAGCTGCACTACCGTTTTATAAAAACAACTTTTTAAAATCATATTTTTCTACCCACTGCAGCTTTAAGGATTTTATCTGTTGCATGCAAATTTTCAGTATTCTTATTTAGTAAATATTATTCAGATATAATATTATTCAAAACAAATCCGTACAAATATATTCTGCAGTTTTATTGTAACACCTGTGCCTGTCCCTCTATGGACATATGAAGTTTGTTGCTCTTGAGGCCACGCCCAACTCAGTGACGTCACGGTGGACACTTGTCCATCAGCGCGTTTCAAGGGCAAAATTAGAGAGAGGGGTGCTAAATGAGGAAGAATCAAGTACTGCAGGCTACATTAACTAAATGACGGTACCGCCCTCTGTTTAATACATCACATGATAACGATGGAAGCTGTTTTTCAGAATAAAAGAGCAGAGAAGCGGTACCGTGTGTCAGCGTGCTTCCAGCTAGTGAAGACCACCGTGTTGTGAACTAGCGCTTTTTAACGGGGCACCTTTAATCTTCATCATGGCGGACAACAGCATCAACAACCTGACATCTCTGGCCCGGGCTCTGTCTCAGCCTAAACTGGACCTGAAAGAAGTGAACGATATTAGTTCTCTGAGAAATCTCCAGCTGCATCCATGTCGAAGGAGACAGCTGTCGAGCTGCAGCTCGTTTGAGACGGTTGAACCGGCGGCGGCGGCGGCGGCGGCCACTTCACCGACGTCCGCCCTCGAGGCTCGAGTCCTGGTCATCAACACCGGAGGAACCATCGGGATGACACTTCATGATAACGGTATCTATTTATCTATGTCCTTATACATCCAAAGGGTGGAGCAGCTACAGTGTGACAGCTCTGCTAGCACAGGAGTTAGCACCTGCTATCATGTTATCATGTTACAGCTAGCATGCGCACATGGAGTCAACGTGACAACAACATGCATTCTAAAATAGTCCTGCAAACAGCTTCATTACACAGCCCAAGCTATAGCTATAGTGCTAAAGGACACTATAAAATATGATAAGTTAAGATAGAACTTTATTAATCCTGAAGGAAATTCTTGTGCCAGAGATTGCTAATAAATATAACAACATTACAAATTCAAGTGTATACAATTTAAAAAGTACTATTTCTAGCACCAGTGCCTAATAGAATAACAGTTAAGTAAGATACATTTAGTAAAATGAGTAAATAAGATAAGTAAAATAAAAAAGGCAAAGTAAGATAAAAAAAAAATACAGACGTGGAAAAACACTTTTCAAATTGTTCTTAACAGTTTTAAAATACATGTTAAGGCTGATTATCAGACCAAATTATTGGTCAAATAATGATAGAAAGCATGACTTTTTAATTCTACAAAGTGGCTCTCTGGTGAATATAAAAGGAAAAATAAAAATAATATAAGATAGAACTTTATTAATCCAAAGGAAATTCTTGTGCCAGAGATTGCTCAAAAATATAACAAAATTACAACAAGTTCAAGTGTATAAAATACAAGAGTATAAAATAAAAAAGTACTATTTCTAGCGCCAGTGCCTAATAGAATAACAATTAAGTAAGATACATTAAGTTAAAATGAGTTAATAAGATAAGTAAAATAAAAAAGGTAAAGTAAGCTAACAAACAGAAAAATAAGTAATATTGCACATGTTGGACATTAATATTGCACATGAGAATATAAAAAGAAGTATTGCACGTTCTATTGATATTATATTTGTACTCAGTGTCTGGTGTTTTCAGCTACAGGTGTACATATGAGCAAAACTGTCTCTACACTGGCTCCCTGTCTCTCAGAGAATTGATTTCAAAATACTCCTGCTGGTTTACAAAGCACTAAATGGTTTAGGGCTAAAATACATTTCTGATCTTCTGCTATGTTATGAACCATCCAGACCTCTCAGGTCATCTGGATCAGGTCTGCTTAGTGTCCCCAGAGTCAGAACTAAACATGAAGAAGATCAGCGTTCAGTTTTTATGCACCAAATATCTGGAACAAGCTCCCAGAAACCTGCAGGACCAACTCCAACTCTGAGTTTTTTTAAATCAAAGCTTAAAACTTTCATGTTTGCTGAAATGTGCTATACAAATAAAGCTGCCTTGCCCTGCCTTGCCCTGCCTTGCCCTGCCTTGCCCTGCCTTGCCTTGCCTTGACTCCTGAGTCTAAATGTAAAATGGACCATTATTTAGGTGATGAACTAGACCAGTAATAAACTCTTATCTACACTGGCAGCCAACTAAAATTAATTAAAAGTTTCTCTTAGGGAGGTAATGCTAAAGACACCTTTTGTACAAGCTGCCCCCTGATGGTGTAGCTGGAGTGAAGTCACATATTTCTCTCAATGAATAACTAGATGTTGACATGAGGCAACATCTGGAGCATGTAGTGAGGCTACTGCATCCAAAGGTCCTGTCAGCTTCAGGGTCAAGTTAGAGCAAGACCACCCCTCCATCAACGTTTCACTTCCTTATTTACTTTGTATTAATTACCATATAGCCTAAAGGTGTTTGTTGTTGTGAAAATGTTATATAATAGAATTGTATTGTTATAGATGGATGGATAGATAGATAGATGCACTTTATTGATCCCAAATTGGGAAATTATTGTGTTACAGCAGCAGGTTATCCAAGCAATGTACAGGTCAACGCACAGAATACTGGAATACGCTATAAATATACCCTTACTACTACAACTTGCATACAAAAAATCTAAATTAGAAACATTAGCAAGTGTGCAAAAACAAACTAGACATTAGCAAAGTGTGCAAGATACAGTGTTTTGTTCTTCAATAAAAAAAAAAGAAAGGAAATTGAGGTAGTAAATGTGCAAATGTAGCTGTGCAAAATTGAACATGTGCAAGATTATTACAGGACTAAAAAAGAATGGAGTCTGGTTGAGATTGTAGGCTTGTCTTTAAATCTGATTTAAATGGCCTGGATATGAAGCACACTAACAGATTATGCTTAAATGTGGATTGTAGGTTCATAAGCCGACATGTACAGTATATGCACCAAAATGCATACTACTCATGGTGTCCTCACATTTATGTTTAAAGACCCTAGAATCATACATTTCTAGCCATTCAATCTGCTAGCTCAGAGTGAAATATATTGACAACTGCTTCTCACTGAATTTTGAAATGACTCTCCCAAACCAAGGCCATGTCCCAGTAACTGAAACATGGGTTGAGTCTACTTTGGATCATCAATACGTGTTCACTTTGTGTGCCATTTGAGTCTGAGACTGTGGGCGTCCCCTCAGACCAAACTTCGGAGAAAGTTGATCCCTTCCCCTTATGCTCATGTGGCTGTCAGCCGCCACGTGTCTCTCATTTAAATTGTAATGAAGATGCTGGCTTTCATTCAACTCTTCTACAGCAGCAGTAGTGCAATGTATTAGCAGTTCTTCACTTTAGACATGTGCCTAGTTCAATGGCCTAAAAACGATTAACTTAAGAATCATAACTTAGGGGTAATTTTCAGCCCCTGCAACAATGACATTTCTCACATTTACCACTAGGGTTCAGTATGAGACTGGTGTTTGGTGTTGAGCTGATTGTAAAGCCCTTATACTATTCTCCTAAACTGTTACTGATAAACATTAGAGCAAGCTATGACATATTACAATAACCCCCTTTTTTTTTCTATCCCTGTCCCCCACAGTGCTCGCCCCACAAGCCAATTCTTTTGTTCAGAGCTTGCGTAAGTTGCCCATCCTACACGATGAGTTGTACGCCCAGCAGACCTGCCTCTATGACTACTATGGATCTGAGAACAGCCTGGTCCTGCCGTAAGTGCACCCAGAATTACTCCCTGCTCAGTCAGCACGTAGCTATATAACTTTATTCAGAAAAATGACAATAATCTATGTTCTGCTTAGGGATGCACGGATACCGAATTGCATATCAGGCCGATACTGACTCAAATAGATGGATCGGATATCAGTGACAATGGGGCCGATTTATTAAAATGTTATGTTTGTATACTATAAACATTACATACTGGAATTTTAACTCCTGTTCACATTTTGACCAATTTGTTGCTGCGTTAAAATTATAATTCCTTTTAATTTTGAAGATTTTTGTTTTGCCAAGTTGCTGGTGTACAATTTATTATTTTGATAATAAATAATAATTCAGTAAATGTTAAATTTAAGCCTGATGTTGCCTTACACATAAGAGAATGATCCCAGTCACTTCCACACAGTGAGCCATACAGCTTATTAATTAAACACTGGTATCGGATCGGTACTCGGTATTGGCCAATACCAATAGCCCGGGTATCAATATCGGGACTGAAAACGTTGGATCGGTGCATCCCTAGTTCTGCTCCTCACACTACTATGCTCTTGTCTACAGAGAGTAAGGATTCATGTTCTGATTGTATGTGTAATATCTTCTACTTTAAGACATTTTATGTTTATATACAGTATATTATGGGCGTCTTTCAGATGCTAAAAAACCTTACAATAAAGTCAGAGTCACAAACACATACAATGCTTCTTATTAACCAGTTTCACAGCCATTTGGTTTTATTTTTTGTCATTTGCAAGCTTTATTTGATATTCGAATTAAAGTGTAATTATCTGGTACCTTGAAGATTATCATGCAAGGTCAGTGGTGATCACAGAGGCAGCAAGTATTGTTGGCTTTACGTATGTAAATCCGTGTACAGTAACAACAGAGGTAATTATCAAATGCAAATTCAAAATGTTTATCACTTATATTGAACTTAAAAGATTGTCATGCACTTTATTTTCCATATACTTCCATCACAATTAATTTCACTACCTGCCATCTTCTTTTTCATATGACAGCGGACTAATTTGCCTAATCTTCTAAGGTCTTTAGACTGCTATAGAAACCCAGACAACAATGGGCTGAAGGAACCTTTTAGTTCCTTGAAAAGTAGTCCCGCGACTAAAATGACCAGGCACTTCTCAGTGGAAACCCGGAAAAATGTTACACTTCATCTACTATAGAGTTATTGCCCTGGAGAGCTAAACCAGGCCGAAATCATGTTGTTTCTACAGTATGTGAAGAGAATGAAATGTGTACTGTAGGTTAAATCATGTTGGAGTTGATAAACACTGCACCTTGTAATCATGACTATTAGTTTATACCCAAGAGTACAGTTTGTATTATTGTCTGTGATGTAGTTTATATCAGAAAAAGCAGAGACTGAATGGAAACGACTTGCTGTCCTCAACGGTTTTAATGACGCTAAACTGCTTTTGTTGCTTTAACAGGAAGCCAACGCCCCATTCTGACCGTCTATTTCACGGGTGCTGTAGCGCTGGTTACATTGTGTGTGCCTGCGCTGTGTCTTGAGAGTGGTTTGATGTCTCTGCGGAGACCAAATGTTTGGGTGTGCTTGCCTGACGGGTAATGCATGCCGACGTGGCCTTAAATACCAGGAAGGACACAGGTGCACGGAGCTGTGTGTCGCCTGAAGTATTTTTGTGTCTCTCTTTACTCACACACTTAAAGCTAATGTCACCTCTGTCACCAACAAGCCAGCTGCCTTAATGTGTGGCAGAGGAGCAGCCCAGCTGAGATAAACTAATCTTTCCTCAAAGTTTTGTTTGAGAAGCAAGGCTAATCTACTCTATTGCTGTTTGTTTAATCCACGTTATCTTGACGTCTGGTGCATGTGCTGTGGAGCAGTGAGAGCAGCGCCCCCAGCCGATCAACGGCCTCTTAATTGTCTTAATTGTCAGCGATAGTGGCGGCGCCTTTTACCCGAAACTTACCCTCACTCACTCATTTCCATACCGCCTTCATGTCGACTGTGAAAACTGTGTGAACGGCAGTGGGATGTATGGTAAAGATCTGTTTGGAAGGCTTATCAAAATGATTTTGGAGGACTGTTCACACCTTCAGCAAATAGAGCATGATCTCCTTTTTCATATTTGCTCATTCTTGAGTTGGCTAAATGTTAATAATGTCAACGGATGTAGGCTCATATGCAAGTCTAATACTGTAAGCAGTACCAGCCCATGTTGAAGGAGGGAATTAGTTTATTGATTTATTGAAAAGCTTTATGTTGAGAGGCAACGCCACAAGGCTGTTTGCCCCCCCCCCCCCCCACCTCCAACCCTGTTCCTCCACCTCTCGAGTCCCCAGTCATGCATATACACACACAGACATTCATTATTCTTAAGCTATGGGGCATCTTAGCACAACTATGCTAATAATATGTACACCTTAGGGTACACTGCCAGATAGATGAATAATTGGTGATTTAAATAGTATTTTTCTTGTGGCTTCAAGATTATGAAAAACATATGTTGTAGGGTCGTGTGTGGACTTGAGGCTAATTAGAGGAGTGTCTGTAAGACCCCTGGTTGGGTGAACCGTCCCCCTGCTGTTCCATTCAGCTCCTATCTTCATGTTATAAGGCTGCCCTATGGTAATGTGTGTGTGCGTGGGGGGGAGGTGGGTGTCCCACCCTGTTTCTTTAAAAGGGAGATTAAAAAGAAAATCTTTCCATGGCTCTTTAGCCGGTCACGCCGCTTTATACGTATTGTCGCAGGTGAGGCCGTGGGACGCCCGAGTTAAACTCCACTTAGAGGCGACATCGATATGTATACATGAAAGGCTCCCTCCCTTGTAATAAGAAGGAAAAAGAAACACGGACTTTCGCCCTAACCTGATGACACAAATAACCCTGAAGATATATCAAATCAGCCACCTGACATCCCTCAGCCCGGCCTGTGTTTACAATACACAGTGGTAAAGCTCCACACAACATTACCAGTGGAAAGCAAAAAATGGCAAATTTTAAAAGTGCTTTCTCTCTTTAACCGTATGCCAACCGTGCCCCTCCCTTTTTACACTTCCAAAACTCTCTCTCTCTGTGTGTCTGAAACAGGTTTTGGCACCCTGCTGCTGAGACAGAAGGCCCGGCTAAATAGACTTTGTCTCGCTTCATAAAGTCAGCTTGGTTTTTCAGCATTCTTCCTATCCTTCTTTAAACTCACTTCTTAAAATTTAACCAGAACTTGATCCGACTTTGTTAAACGAGCATGTTGAAGACAAATAATCATTTGTCACAGTGGAGATAACAATCATTTGTTTAACCTTGTGTCCTTTTATGTGGTTTTTGGAGTGAACGTCGACTAAAATGACTGATTTATTTTGGGTTGTTTGTCCTATTTTGTTTGTGTATAGATGATAATTAAATTTGTGTATATAACGACAGAGACTCCTATATAATGAACTGCTCTCTCTTCCAGGCTGAGTGAAGATAATAAGAGGATAATCTACAATATTGTAGAGTACAGTCCTTTGCTGGACTCCTCCAATATGACCACAGATGACTGGGGTCGATTTGGAAAGGACATTGAGGTACTTTCTGCTGGAACCATTTCTAAATAAACAACTTATAATTTATGCTTTTTAAAAGCTAGGCATCAATTAAGCCTATAAGATTCATAGAGCTCATAAAATACAGCATATAAAATGATAGAGAAAAAAAAGCATTGTATTTATGCTGCCATCTAAAATGATCCGCATTATGTTTTTCTTGTCTAGAAAAACTACGAAAACTACGATGGTTTTGTGATCCTCCATGGCACAGACACCATGGCTTACACTGCCTCTGCCCTGTCCTTCATGTGTGAACATTTGGGCAAACCAATCATTCTCACCGGATCACAGGTAAGAGCTGCTGTCCTCAAGGGTCTAACACAAAAAAAAAAAAAAAATGTGTCTGCAGCATTTTAAATAATTTCTGCCCTCCTTAAGACGAGAAACTTTATCTCTGCTCAGGTGCCGATCTATGAGATGAGGAATGACGGCAGAGACAACCTGCTGGGGGCGCTGCTGATTGCTGGCCAGTTTGTCATTCCTGAGGTGAGGAGAACAAAAAAAAAAGGAGATGGCACATAAATGCTCCTCACCTACTCAATATTAGATTATTAGAATCATTTAATTTGGCAGCCTCAAAGAGGGAAAATTAAGAATTTCTGTATTTGTGAATGTAAGAGAGAAAATGAATATGAGACTCTAGATGTGACTTTCTTTTGCGGGAATTCAAAAGGTAACAAAAGCTCTGCTAAACGACTTGTCTGATGACAATGCTTTCTAACGTCGGTGTTTCGCAATACTGAACAACAAATACCAGAACAAGAACAACACTGAAAAGAGTTATCTGTGTCCATCTACCTACCACCAAAGTGCAGTAAAACACTGTTTTGTCCACAAACTCAGTTCACTGTCATAGAGGAGAAAAGCAACCAGAAAATATGCTGAAGCTGGAATCAGAGGATTTTGTCTTTTTTTTTTTTTTTTTTTTTAACAACTCAAACTGTTTAATCGATTATCAAAACAGTTGACAACTAATCAATTAATGTTGCAGCTCTAAATGAGTTTTGATAAAACAGTTCCATCTTTAGATGCTCTCAGGTTTTCATGTATATGTTAAAGGGATTTTGTCCTTGTAGAAGAGCGAATGTTGTGCCTTAAATACATCTTTGTTTCTATTCAGGTGTGCTTGTATTTCTACAACAAACTCTACAGAGGGAACCGTGTGACCAAGGTGGATGCTGGGAGTTTCAATGCGTTCTCCTCTCCTAACTTGCCTCCTCTGGTCGTTTGTGAAGTGGACATTACAAGTAAGCCGTTGATGTAATGGGTCTGTCGTCATGTGGAAAATAAATGCTACTTTTCTTCACTTTTAATCTGTTTTTTTTCTCTCCATCTGTTCCTTTAGTCAACTGGGACACAGTGTGGAGGGCAAACACCACAGCAAAGTTTCACGTGAGCACTGAGCTGAACAGGAATGTGGGCCTGCTCCGGCTCTTCCCAGGAATCACTTCTGCTACTGTGAGTCGCTCAGCTGAACTCAACCGGACCAGAGATGTTTACTCTGTCTCGGTCACAGCTGTTGCCTTTGGTCTTTGGTTGATGTGACACACAGCAGAATCATTTTTTCCTCATTGGGGAATCATTCAGCAGCTCATAGTTTGATGTATTTGTTCTTGCACAGACTTGACTGATCTGTCTAGACTGTTTGTGGTACGCACAGACAAAAGAATCACATTATAGATCACTCATTACCTGCTTTAAAAATATAACACTAAAATTCACTTTATCTCAAGAGTATAATCTGATTTCTTTTAATTATTTATGGATAATTACACAAAGATTATATTTAGTCAACTGATGAAAGGAGTAAATTAGAAATGTTAACAGCGTGGTGCAAAGTTTTCCTTCTCCATGTAATTAAAGATATGTTCTTCAAAAGTAACCGACTGCTCAAAACTGCTGTTTTGTCTAACTGCAATAAAATATAGCTAACTTTAATTTAATTGCGCTATTACCCGTCTTCCGTTACCTTCCCCGGTCATGTAAACTGCCATCAAAGCTCAGCCCAGAGAAAGATGAGAAGGAGTTATGGGCCATGACCAATCACCCTGTAAAGAGGGAGGACTGGCGTAGATACTGTAACGTTTAGCTGCACCTCCCCCCTGCAGAGGCTGCTGGGAGAGCAACTTTACTGTCTCAATCTGCTCCCACTGCCCAGCTCGGCTATCAAGACTTCCTTACGGCCTTTAACTGCCTTTTACGAGGCGCTGTTTTGATTATGCACCAGGCTCTCGTCGTATGAGAGCTTCATTGGTAATCTGCGTCAAAACATTTCTAGTCAAACTGCTTACCACGTCAAAAAAAATCCTGACCGAACCTGGCACTTTTAATGTCACCTTCTTCTTATGTTTTATGGTGACTGCTTTGCCAAGTGACTTTATGCTTGCTAACACCTTCAGATTAATTGCCCTCCTTCCTGCCATTTCAGTCATCTGCCATTCTAGTCAGACGCCATGGCTAATGATGTGGTATAGGGCCTCCCGGTGCCAGCCAACCAGTGACTGAGATACTGGTTGCATAGAAGGCACCAGATGGGCTTTTAGGAGAGTGGATGGTCTCATGCATCGGAGTGAAAGGGGCTGCAGGAAAAATAACATGGAATACTAATTCCTCAATTTGATTCTACACAGCTGAGAAGCCAGTTCAGTTGGCCGTAAATCTTGGGGAGTTTATAATGTGAATGCTTTGTATGTCTGCGTCCAGGTGAAGGCTTTCCTGCAGCCGCCCATGGAGGGTGTGGTACTGGAGACCTACGGCAGTGGAAATGCCCCCGATAACCGTCCTGACCTGCTGAATGAGCTGAAGAAGGCCACCGACTCCGGTGTCATCATCATCAACTGCACCCAGTGTCTGAGGGGGACCGTGTCTGCATCTTATAACACCGGCAAGGCATGTTATGACACCTACCACTCAATCCTGCCCCATTTTTACCAAATGGAGAGACTGTCCAGTTGAGAGAATAAATCACGTCTTATATATATATATATATATATATATATATACCTATGACTTCTCAGGTGTTGATGGATGCAGGGCTGATAGCTGGTGGTGACATGACTCCAGAGGCTGCCTTGTCAAAGCTGTCCTACGTACTGGCCAAGAAAGACATAACTCTGGATGCCAAGAAAAAGGTTGGTGTCTACTTTCAAAAGTAGCATCGCTTTTAACACTTAAACTCTGTACAGAGAGCTTGTAGATTAACAGGATCTCCACATATAACATAATAATAATAATAATAATAATCAGGAAAACAAGTGAAGCTCCGGTGTGTGTTATTCTGTCCAGATGATGGCTCAGAACCTGCGAGGTGAGATGACCTCTGACTTGGCAGGAGCCAAGTTGTGTCTGAGCGACAGCCGCTTCATCCAGGTCATCGCCAAGTCTCTAAGCGTCAGCTGCAAGGCGGTGAGCGCGCCACCTATACAGAGACGTACATAGTGTGACTACCTATCACTTCACCAAACAAACTGCTATTATGCATGCAATGTTGAACCCAACATCTCAAAACGTGAAGTTAATTAATTTTTACCCATTCAGACGAGAAGTAGTTTTCTGATTAAAGTCTGTGTTGTCGACAGGAGCTGGAAGCCATCCGTGATGCCCTGACTCCCCCTCTGGCGTGTGCTGCTGCGAAGATCGGAGACATAGAGGCCTTCGATGCCCTAAAGGAAATGGTACACTACGATCTCAGTTACACACGTAGAGTTGATAATCACTACCTGTTTTTGACTGTTTGTCAAGCACGTAATAACCCTTTAATAACCCTACTCACACCATGGGGTTATCAACGGCCCGAACCTCATAATGACTAAATTTCACTCTATAGCCCTAACCCCTACTTCTATCAAATATAATTAAAACACATTGAACTTTTAAATAAACCAAATGATATTTTTACCATAATAAAATTAGTGCTAACACGATGAAACTAAGGCCTATATTTCAAATAAAAGAAAATAGATAGAATCTTCTGACTGAAATAAATAAAATAATACAAATAAATAATGTGCCTCTTTTAGTAAAAGTGCAAACAGAGCTTTGAGCAGCCCCTTTTCACATTTCTCTTCATTTTTTTCTACTTTCTCTCCTAGAGAGAGATGTTAGTGCCATTCTCATGCACATGTATAGGTGCTGTTGTTCTCTCTAGCAAACACACAGTAAGCAATTGAAGCTATCACTGTATTAAATGGATTAGCTATCAACCTTCCTAGGCTATGACACTCTAAACACAGTTTAGCACTCCACTTTTAAGCCAGCAGAGCAGCATTTTACCAGTATTATCTCGATCTGTTTGTTTTGTAGGGTTAACGCACCAAGGTGAACCTTTTTTTCCAGGGTCACTACTATCCCGTATTAGAGGGGTATGGGAAACAACACACAGCCTAACAAAACATGAGGCTGGACTGGTAAGGCAGGCCTAGAGTCGCCCGAGCGGTCACGTGTGCATGTTTGTATGTGGCTCGACTTGTATGCAGTCACTGCTTGGATCAGCCTACAGTTTCTATGGACAAATCTAAACTGTAAATGTGCTACTAAATGTGCTATATTCATTTCCCCACAGCAATCTGCTTGTGATGAACTTTGGCCATTTCTTTTTTCACTTTGAGTTTCATTCATCCTCCTACTCCTCATTTATTTGTTTGTTGCCTTTACATGTGCTGCTGAACAGTAATAAAGAAATAGAGCTGCAACTATTAATCGATTAGTTGTCAACCATTAAATTAATCGCCAACTAATTTGATAATCGATTAATGGGTTTGAGTAATTTTTTTAAGGAAAAAAAAGTCTAATTTCTCTGATTCCAGCTTCTTAAATGTGAATATTTCCTGGTTTCTTTACTCCTCTATGACAGTAAACTGAATATCTTTGAGTTGTGGACAAAACAAGACATTTGAGAATGTCATCTTGGGCTTTAGGAAACACAGATCCACATTTTTCTGACATTATAGACCAAACAACTAATCAATTAATCAAGAAAATAAGCGACAGATTAATCAACAATAAAATTAATCGTTAGTTGCAGCCCTATAAAGAAGGTTACAGAAATGTATTAAAGGATAAGGCTGGCGATATTTTATGATTTTGTTATTGTCAACACATCCTATAAAACAACAAAAACCAACAATCTCTCGATACATTCCGACTTTCCTACTCTGTCTGTGGCTCTCAGCCTCATTCATTGTAAACTACAGCACCAGTGTTCATTGTAATGAAGGGAACATGACACCCAGTGCCACTGTGTGCTTTATTGATGTGTTTTTAATAGTTTGTGGACAATTAAGCTCTAAGGCACGAAGGAAAACGCTATATCATGCTTTGGCCTCACAGATCATAATTATTAATAGGATCAATTAATTGTTGGCTTTCCATATTATTTCAGATTTGTTGACAATAAGGATAAATCTAGACGATCACCAGCCCTATCCTTTAACCACAAGTACACTGATGTGTTCATGTTTGTCTTTGGCACAGGGCAGTAACTTCTGTCTGGGTGACTACGATGGACGTACACCCCTACATATTGCCGCCTGTGAGGGCCACCTCAAACTGGTGGAGTACCTACTGAATAACGGAGCTACAGTCTATGCTAAAGATCGCTACGGGGACACACCCCTAAGCAACGCCGTGCGCTTCAGGTAAAACTCATTCTAAAGAATAAGGGCTGATGTGTTAGTTTTTATCCGTCTGTTAGAGTAATAATGCCATTTATGAAGTTGCAAACGCAACATTTACAATCCCCCTTTGGCCATTAGCAAACATGGAGTATTTCCTGAAAATATGTTGTTAATAGCTGCTGTAGAGGAGACTTCATTAAATGAGCTGCTGCAAGGTAGAGAACGTGGCTCTGCTTAAATGACAGGAAGGGAGCCGCGGCTGTCAGAAGGGGTTTGAGACCAGGGGAGCAACTCGTAATGGAGTTTAGAGGCCAGGCAACAATTATAAACTAATTAGCCTAATTGTAATCTGACAGTTTAGACGCTGTTTATTTTTACCAAAGCTGGTTTTTTTTTTTTTTTTTTGTCATTCATTGACATTCCTGTGTAAAAGTCTATCAGGGAGAAGCCACGCTTAATGTTTCAGATTTAGTGCTAAGTTGAGCCTCAGGGTGAAAACGTTTGTATTTGTCGAAGCCGTGCCAAAAGGCTGTTGTCCTATTTTAACGGTTGGCACTGCAAGTATAGACTTGTTTCCTTTTGTGATGATAGAGGGATGCATTAGAGCAGCTAGCACCTGTCGTTACGCTTCCGATGCTACACACACACACCTCTGCTTGCTTTGCCCTTCCTAAAATGTCTTTTCATGAAATGACACTAAGTAATAGAACCGGAGTTTTTAGTTTTTGTCGCCATGTCCGACGCGCTTTAAATGTCACTGACATTTCACAGTGCACCACAGCCCGATGCCCATATAAGGAGTGGCAGAATGCATGGAGAAAGAAGGGTTTGAGAACAAACATGGGGAGTGTCCTCTGAACCAGTCCGACCAACCTGCTCCCAGTTTCACAGATGAGATGATACTGGCTTCTTTAACTCTACAGGAAGTCGTTTAAATCATTCTATTAATATTTCCCTTGGCTGTGTGTGCCTCTACATACCTCTAAACAATTAAGCATCAATTTGAACTCTATTACATTGCATGCTCAGCTCTTATTTATAAACTCAGCTCAGAGCTTAACATGTTTAGGCCTTTTTCTGATTTACTGAAAAGTTCCTGTCACTACAAGTGTCACTGCAGATGACTACTGCGTGGGTGGTTGATTGCAGGGGATAAGGAACTTGTTCTTACATGCCAAACTAAAACCACACTGACTCATTGAAAGTCAAACGGCATTAAATTAAAATATTCTATCTAAGTTATCTTTCTTAGCAGGATTTATGAGGTGATCATTTCAGTATCAGCTGAATGATATGCTATTATACAGTATATCACATATACAGTAATAAGTATATGGCTTTATTGCATTCTCTCTAACTAACTTAGGCACAAGGAGGTGGTGAAGCTGCTGAGAAAGACCGGAGCCCACTTCTCCAGAGACGGGCTGGATGAGGCGGGAACTGAACTGTGCAGGTGAGACGTACAACAACCGTGTCTTCAGACAACATGTACAGTCACAACTTGCTCGTTTGCTCAGCCCATCATCACGGTGACCCATCCTACATAGCTGACACAGGTTCAACCAGTCGCCCCGCTGTTACACAAACTGTAGGAATGCTCCCCGGCAGCATAGCTCCAGATCTGTTCTGCATCTGTGCCGGCAAATGTACGACACACCGGCTGGCCCCTGTTGTTATTTATCTACCTGAGACACCCGACAGGTTTTTGTCGAGATGGTTCCAATTCACAGTTTCAGAAACACGCCTTTTGTAAGGTACAATGAACTTTTGTCGCTATTGAGATAAAATGACAAACAACAAATCGAGTCAAGAGGTCCATCGTTATCGATTTATTCCCGTGATGTTGTCCCTGTATGTCTCTTGCTGACCCCGTTTGGAGAAGTCTCTTTACACAACAACTTGTCCTTCACCCGGTGGCTATTTGATTGTTTGATTTCGGGAAACGCTGTAATAACCCTGTCATGTCCTCCTGTGTTGCAGCCTGGCAGCCAGCGGTGACCTGGAGGGCCTGGAGATCTGGAGCCTTGCCGGAGCTGATCTGAATAAACCCGGCTACGACGGACAGACAGCGCTTCGAGTGGTGTGTTCTCTCGGCACATGCACTCCACTTTTAATAACACAGTTCATAAAGTGAAACTCCATCCTATTCATTCTTTTTCTTCACCTGTCATAGGCCCAAGCTGTTGGCAAAAAGGATGTGGTGGCCTTTTTAGTCCAACTCTTGAGCAAAAAACCCAAGGTAACCCTACAGGATTTCCATTCTAGCATCTCTATTTCTGTTAGCAGCTTTAACTTCATTTGCATGCCAGCATAGCGCTCAGACTGGTATAATTCTCTATCTATAATTACATGTTTGTTTTGTTTAATTTCAGACAGTATTTGGTGAATTTAATGAGTATGATGAATATGATGATGATGATGAGGTAAATAAGATGTGAACATGTGTGTCCCAGTTTGTGTATTTCCCATATTGAGCATGAGATCCTCTTTCGCATGCTTGCTTTAGCTCCCCTTTTTTCTTTGTTGTGCATGCCCTTGTGTCTATTCGCAATCCTTCCATCCATTTTATACACCGCTTGTGTATCCCAGCATGCATTGTTACAAGACACCCCTGTATAGGTCACAGTCTATCACGGGACTAAAACACACATGTATACACAACAAACACATTCACACCTACAGGCAGTTGAGAGCTGCCAGTTCACCTGGCACCAGACAGTGGGAGAACATCAAACTCCGTACAGGAAGGGCTCAGTTGTCCCTGCTAGCGTTCAAAACAAGGGTTTTCTGGCTTGCGACAGTGCTAATCACCAAGTGTCCATGAGGCCCTTGTGCATATTATGATTTAAAGGGGAACTGTGCCCATTTTCAAAATTCATACATGTTATTCCTGTGGTTTAAGACGGTCCAAAAATATTAGTTGACATGAACTACTCTCTCCCAAATCCAAAAACTAGAGTGCTGAAATTCAAATTTGTGATGTCATAGGGTATAAAGTGTGGAGCTGCTCCATATACAATGAATAAAGAAAGATGTTATAGATGACACTGAGAGCACCCAGGGGAATGCCCTGAGTATATGGGAACATTTTCTGTTTCACAACGGAGAACACTACAATAAAATAAAGCTCATTTGGGTGTAAAAAAGAAAACAAACATTCTGTGGGTCCATAAAATCAGCCTCCCATTCATTGTCTATGGAGCAGCTCCAGACTTTATACTAGGGCTGTCAAAGTTAACGCGATAACGCATTAACGCAGATTCGTTTTAACACCCCTAATTTATTTAACACATTAACGCAACTTGCGGTTTTCAGGTTGTAGCGGGCTCAGTTTTAGAGCTAGAGTGAAGATACAGGCATCGTATGAAAATAGCTTGTTGAGAAGGAGGCTAAATAACGCTCTAAATGTGCGATACATTTTGGCGAGCAAAAACTGGCATGGCCATTTTCAAAGGGATCCCTTGACTTCTGACCTCAAGATATGTGAATAAAAATGGGTTCTACTGGTACCCATGAGTCTCCCCTTTACAGACATGCCCACTTTATGATAATCACATGCAGTTTGGGGCAAGTCATAGTCAAGTCAGCACACTGACACACTGACAGCTGTTGTTGCCTGTTGGGCTTCAGTTTGCCATGTTATGATTTGAGTATATTTATTATGCTAAATGCAGTACCTGTGAGGGTTTCTGGACAATATTTGTCATTGTTTTGTGTTGTTAATTGATTTACAATATATATATATATATATATATATATATATATGTATATATATACATTTGCATAAAGAAAGTATATTTGCCCACTCCCATGTTGACAAGAGTATTAGATACTTGACAGATCTCCCTTTTAAAGTTCATTTTGAACAGATAAAAAATGTGCGCTTAATTTGAGATTAATCACGATTAAATATTTTAATCGATTGACAGCCCTGCTTTATACCCTATGACATCACAAGTTTGACACTTACTTCTCTTGTTTCTGGCTTTGAGAGAGAGTAGCTCATGTTCACAAATATTGATTGAACTTTCCGAGGCCATGGAAACAACATATTGGAATTCTTAATTTAGGTGGTGTTCCCCTTTAAATAACATACACGATACGCAGTAAGTAAGGGATAATGTACAGCGAGCCGGTCATTGTTTTGAAAGAAACCCCTGTACATTATCCCGCTTATTACACGGCTACTTAATTAAGAAATCAACAATTTGACAGAAAAACGGTCTGCCAGAGTCCGACATCAGAACTGAGCCCATAGCAACGGTCTGCTTTACATAGCAACGGTCTGCTATAAAGAAATAACAGACCATAGAACGCAGTGATTGACCAATCAGAATCGAGTATTCAACAAAGCCGTGTAATAAAATGCATTAAAAGAGATTTCAAAAGATTGAACAAAAGAGAGAAATTGGTTATTGAAAAATACATTTCTAAATAAAAAAGTGATTAATCAATTAGTTTGTTGACTGAAAATGAAACAGAAACCATTTTAATCCCTTTTCTAAAAGCAAAAATGTCAAACATTTACAGGTTCCAGTTTCTAAAACGTGAGTATTTCCTGGTTTTACTCTGTTTTATAAACAAAAGTAAATCAATTTCTGGGAAATTATTACTGGACTTTTTCTCTATTTTATGATGATTAATCGATTAATCTTTTAGTCTACAAATCCATTAAACGATCAACAGATTAATTGATAATTAAAGTAATTGTTAGTTACGACCCTGGTTTTGAGAAGCAACCATGACCTTTTTAAAGTAAAGCATGCCTCAAACCTCTCTGTTGTTCATCAAAACCACATCAGGTAAACTCTGATCACCTTTAATGCCTGTCCACCCTGTGAATGCCAAACCTGTTTTACACCAGGCTGACCAGTGTGTGTCTTTGTGTGTGTCTTTGTGCTTGTGTGTGCACACTAGTAGTCAGGAGCCACCTCTCACCTCCCCAGTGCTTCCTGTTAATCCTGTCTCTCTTTTTGTCTCAGAGCGGAGTGATCGAGTTCACCGCCACCCCGACAGGACTGTGAGCTGACGCTACCTCAACCGACAGGAACCGTCCTCTGTTTGCATCCACTTCCTCCCAAGCCGTCCTCGACACGCCATCCGAAAAACCATCCTGTTGAATTTCAGAGTTGCTGCCACGATGAATCCTTAGATTTGCTTCCTTTTTTAAAGCCGTCGCTGCTTACACTGATTATACCCATTAATAGCACAACATTGTGTAACCAGTACACTACATGTATGTTTTGATTGTTGCACAGTAGTATATGTATGTGAATGTCCAATCAGGGATTAAACATGGGGAGAGCTGAAACCTCCCATTAGTCCATCAACAGGATTGTGGTTAAATCATTATTATTATACGCACTTAAAGAGTTAAAGAACTTTGCTGTACCATTACTTTATAAAGTAACATAGCAATATATTCAGGATATCTGAACCTACAGGGTACAGTCACAGATTGTATTTTTATGCATATTTTTTTACAGTGAGATGCTGGAAAAGTGCCATGTAAACTAATGAAGACCAGGTTGTCTTTTTATTATCTGGAATGTTATTCAACGTGTAACACTTGTCCACCGGCCCCAAAGCAGAGATTTTCATTTCCTGTTGCTCAAACAGGTACTACAAAAACCTTTTCAGACTCATCCAGCCTGTTTCTTGCACTGATTACCAAGCTGGAAGTGTCGCATATCTCTCTTTGAAATGGAAAAAGGGGGAAATCTGACTATTGTGTGAGCCTGCACTTTCTGTGCTCTCCAATGAATGTCTTCTTATATTATTTGCGTCCACGATGACAAAAAAAATGACGTTGTGTGCTTCCTTATCTTTGTAAACGGTGTTAAAACATCGCTACTCTTGTTTGGTTTTAAAAAGTGAATTAAATCAATCTAGGTCAGTTTATTTTGCACTGTGATGTTAACATCTGTAAAAGAATCGTCTGTGATTAATGTGTGCAAACTAATTTAAATGACTTGAATTTGTTCCTGCCGTTACCAATGTGGTTATCGTCACAATGCTGTATTCAAAAAGGATGTTTGTGAAAGTGATTTGGTGGTATTCATTCTGTGAAAAAAAAAAAAACAGAAATAAATCTCTTGTTTCAAAGCAGTGTGTCCTGTGATTGCTACTGTGTTGCACCAAATGTTGAAACTCATATGAAACTGTGCATATACCGCTCCTGGCTGAGGCAATCTCCAATTTGACATGGTTTTCTGTATGAATTAGCGCACGTCTAACCAATTGTTGGAGGTCATTTCTCTTAGTGCGCACAGTCCCTTTGTGTTCTCTAAAGAAATGTGTCTTGAATAATAATTGGATTCATTGTGACTGCAGTTAGGCCTTTAGGAGAAATACTACATCAAACCCAACGTGGAGCTTTCTGTGTGAGCTCCTACTGTGAAATAAATCAACCAGATATGAGACATGAATCTTAAAAGATGACATTAAAAATATGCCATATGTGCATGTGACCTCTCAGGCTTCAGTGGCTGGTATTTGCTATCTCTGTCTCGAGGGCGGCTGCCCCGTCGAGCTCCTCGCTGGTGGAACCCAGCTCAGCCGGTCGGACCAGCATGGGCCTCATTCCTGTCTGAATGAGAGGCTTGTATGAACCTAGCCCCAAAACACTATATAAAGAGCTGCAAACGCTGCAGTCACTCAGTTCTGGGCTGGGATGACACCAAGGAAACACCACCGCGAGGACACAGCTCACCTTCTACAGGTAAGCACCCTTTACACACAGCTTGTTTGTGTAGATTTCTTCTGTAACATGTAGGGTCTGAAAATCTGCCATCAACGGATCATTTCAGAAAACTAATTCTAGCTGCTGTTGTTTTTTCTTTTCTTTCACTAGTGGAGTCAACAGTTTGAAGGAAAGACTTTTCCCTGAAGAAGCGTGTGGTCCCTCTGATTAAGTGGTTCTCAACAGTTCAACAGTTCTTTGAGAAAATTGTGAAATGTTTAGGACCACTTGACCAGTCAGACAAATGCTGCCAGCCTGGGAAAAAAATGCTGCTTTTGAATGGATCTTTTAAAAACAAAAGGAAACCGTCTCTCAAGGCCTGACTTTAAAATGATTTTAGAACAACTGTGATTTCCTCTGTTTCCTTAATGTGTCTCTCTGTCTTCTACTCTCATTGTGCCCCCTTGTGTTACAATGCCAACTGCAGTCCAGGAGCTGTGGGGGGCTGTAAAAATCATCAGGCTTCGGTAATTTCATTCTGCTGGCACACATACAACATTTTTAACAGCTCTGCTGTTGCAGTAACACCCGTCTTTTCTGCTGCTTTACTGTTGCCGCTATTCAAAGGTACTGATTAAAACAAGTCAATAAAGAATCATTTGTCTCTGTTGAGTCCGTGTGGGATGATGATGATGGGACGAGAGTTTGCAGGGACGGTCGCTGTCCAAAGTACTGAAACTTGCTACAAAATCACTGCATCTGCTGACATTTTACATCTAATTTTCCAAACTAGAGAAAAATTGTCTATGTTTTGGTCAATGTACACAGATATTAATACGTGGGCAGTGGTGGAAGAAGAATTCAGATCATTTACTTAAGTAAAATGACTAATACCACAATGTGAGAATACTTCCATATAAGTTTTGCATTAAGTAAAAAAAATGTATGTATTATTGACTTAAAATATCAAAAGTAAAAGTACGCATGCAGAAAATGATCTCTGTCAGTGTTTAACTATTATATATATGGTGTTTTTGGAGTAATGTTACTGCTGCATTAATGCTGCTGTAGATGTTTAAGATTGTGATCATTTTAACTACTTTATATACAGTTGGCAAGTTTAATCTCGCTGTCCTGTGAGAACCACGTATATCTACAGAGTCAACTATTCATGAGTTCAAGTAAAAACAGCTTTGTTTTTCAATGCATTTTCCAGCTGATCCAACAGGATTTTTAGATTGTTTATTTAGATTAAGAGATAGGAGAATTTTCTCAACCCATAAAGGAACAATTACTCCTTCAGTTTATCCCAAACATTCAAATTCAAAATCACCAAATCTGGAGATACAGGGTTTTCACTGGACAGAAAGAAAAATTGTAATCTGAAAGTAACTAGTTAGTTACCATCAGAAAAATGTAATGGAGTAGAAGTATAAAGTTATATAAAATGGAAATACTCAAGTAAAGTATTCTACAAGTATAGGCCTCAAATTTGTACTTAAATACGTGGGCCTACTTGAGTAAATGTACTTAGGCTACGCTCCAAATCGCATACTTTTTCTTTTCACCTATAGTACATACTGTAGCTCCTTACAAGGTACGTACTCTTGCATGCAGTATGCATACAATTCATAGTATTTTGTCATAACATTGCGCCTTGACCTTTGACCTTTACATCTGCTGCGCAGAGGATTGGGGGTCAGAATAGACAGAAAAGTATGCATGCTGGCTTACATACTGGATGTAGTAGGACATCTTGGTATTTTTGGCATACTGCATTAGACATACTTTGTATTGAGACATACCAACTGTGCGTTCTTATACCCATACTACCATAATCTTTAGTATGCCAGGAAAATATTTAGTATGGCCCAATACATAGTATGTCAAATGCAGTATGACAAAAATACCAGGATGTCCTACTACATCCGGTCGCATTTTGCAGTATGCAAGCCAGCATGCTTTTCTGACTATTCTGACCCACAATCCTCTGCGCAGCGAGATGAGCAAGAGGGTCAAAGGTCGAGGCGCAATGTTTTGACAAAGTAGTATGTCCCAGTTGTATGCATACTGCATGCAACAGTACGTATACTTTGTAAGGAACTGTTGCATGCAATATGCATACAAACTGCATGCAACAGTGCGTATACTTTGTAAGGCACTGTTGCATGCAGTATGCATACAAACTGCATGCAACAGTGCGTATACTTTGTAAGGGCAGCTGCAGTATGTAGGCTACTAAAAGTAAGAAGCAAAGTATGCAATTTGGAACGTAGCCTAAATCTTTTCCTGGCATGCTAAATAGTATATAGTAGTATGGGAACTGGAACATACAGTTAGTGCCTGGACATGGGTCACCTATTTCTGCTTTTAACCAGATTTATGACACATTTCCTTGACTTTTGTTCTCCGTTACACTGTTTAAACTCTGTATTAGTCCACATTTGAACACAGCTAGACTGTGAATGCCTTAATTACATTCTAAACACACGTTTGCATTCAGAATCTTTTATTTTAGTTTGGTGGGAAAACCAGATAAAGACTCAAAATCTGACACAAGAAAATCCGGATGCCTTTTTTTTCCCAAGGTATATAGGCTACTTTCTACTGCATAAATCATTCATGAAAGCAGTGAGCACCGATTATTCCCCCTCTCCTTTTTAGACAGCCCCCTTCTCCTTCTCCCTTTCATCTCCTCCGTGCGCCAAGAACTATCAATATTTGCTAAACGCTTCTCACAAAGAAGGAGAAGCTGCAGACGGAGGGTCTCACGGGCAGGAGGATAAGAGGACATAGGAGAGGAGGAGAGGCATTAATGAGATGCCCAGAGCCATCCCCCTGTGCGTGCGTGTGCGAGGGCAGCAGATGTAGCAGCACACACACTCCCAGGGGATCCCGTCCCCGGAATTTCATCAGCAGCCGAGGGAGACCCACCCAGACCCACCCAGACCTCCCCACTGGGGGACGGACGTGGTAAATCATCTTTACTATGGATTGTAATTATCGGTCTGCTGACAACCCCCAGCCTCCCCCCGCCCCCTCTCAAAAAGTGTGTGTGTGTGTGTGTGAGTGGATTGCAAGGTGTTTTTGGGATCAAAAATAATTTATTCATCCTTAGAATATTTATTATTTACCCCCCTCTGCTGGGCTGTCAAACCATCATTGTTGCATGAGTCTAAGTCTTGATTATTTTAATCATCTCGGACCTGCTGGAAAATAAAAAAAACTTGTAAAAGCCCCCCAAACTTTTTATTTTTCTGTCCCACTGAGCTGAAACTTTGAAACATTGAATTACATGAATTAAAGTTGAACTAAAACTGTTTTGACAGCCATCTGAACCAATAGGCTAAACATCAAAAATGTCAAATGATTAAAGGGATAATCCACCCTAAATACAATTCCCCTTTAGCTATTCTACTGTTTTTATTTTTTAACTCCACCAATTTAC
>NC_051284.1:15002430-15052430 GCF_015220745.1 Sebastes umbrosus
CTGAAATAGTCCTGTAGTCCACTATACAGTAGATAATAAAAATAAAGTTTAACAAGCCTAAATTGTTAAGATTTTCTTTTAACCCTAAAAAGGAAGGAAATAAAAAAAAAAAGTAATTGGAAGACTTTTTTAAACTCGGTTCCCAGGAGGATATAGTCTTCCATCAACATGCGGAGGAAAGTTTTCTTAAGCCCTCCCACTCCAGGAGTAACACCTCCCACCTCCTGCGCACCTCCTGTGCCAAAACTCCTCCTCTGTAAACTTATGGCACAACTCACCAGTTGCTTTCGACCAGCAGCTACTGGTCCAGTACAATGTGACAGATGACTGGTAACCCTCAGTCAGCTCTCCAGACCAGCCTATATGGATCTGCACTGCGTTTTTTTTTCCAACTTGTGAGTTTTGGTGTTTCTTGAAGACGCTTCTCTCCTGAAGGTGTATAGCCTTGATCCGGGAGAATGAGCTCATTTTGGGGCAATTCAGCTCCTGATGGAGATGGAGGGGACCTTAACAACCGCACGTTCACTGTAAGTGTCTCACTGCACACGATTAGGTGTATGAATAGGAATCATGCAGGTTGTTGTACCTGTGATAGCAGCACAACCTGCATGTCGTTGGTGCGCGCTTTGGACAGGTGCTCTGTGTTCAAACTGGTCGTCAAGGTACAAACAAAACAGTTTCTGGAGGTGTGACCTGTTGTCATTCCTACAATCAAAGTTAACCAAACTTTTAATCTATGTAGAAAAAATGGATACAATTGACATTGAAGTTTTAAACTGCTGACATCATATTACATATAATTTCTTTATTTAGTTTTTTTATTTATTTATTATTACTATTATTTTTTATTTACTTATTTTTCTGTTTTGTTTTTGGTCCTTTCCTTTTTTTTAAACTTTTTTTTTTAATTTAAAATTTTAATATTTTTGAAAAAATGTTTTTAGTTCTTGTTTGGTATATGTTTAATTTATGTTGCTATTGGATTTAATTCATTTATATGTATAAATGTAATTGTTTATGAAATTAACTGCTTATTTAATGGTGCAGTAATATTGTTAAAGGGATGGGGGTGGGGGTATAATTTGTTTATACAACTATTTTTTCGATTTTGTAAAAAATATCAATAAAAAGACTTTGAGCAAAAAAAAAGTTAACCAAACTTTTCCCCTCATGCTGAAGGTGGAGGGATGTCCGAGCGGAGAGTCTCCGGTGACCCCCAGGAAGAGGCTTCACTCTGCGGAGGACGCTCGATGCAGCAGCCGGCCTCCACCCGAGGGCGCCGGGTCGGTTTCCATCTCCGAGTCGGAGGAGAAGGGAGGCTTCTGCCTGCAATGTCAAAAGAAAGTCACAGAGCTGAAGAAGCAGGCGCTAGCCCTGGCAGACCAAAACTCACTCAAGGTTGGTTTAATCACTTTTTTCACACTCTTTTTTAAGCCAATTTCATTTTCAAATTCAAACTATTTTTGCACTTATTCACACATTAAAGTTTGAAATCACCCGAGCTGCTTTGCTATTTTACAGTATTTCTTTTTTAAAATGAGTCAAATCAGGTTAAAAACACTAAACATGTGAGCTATAGATGCACTCAGAGAGCAGTAATAGGGAACTCAGCTTCCTCTCAGTCTGAGCTGCTGTAACATTTCTGTGGCACTGCTGATGTCTTTTGGCCTTCCTCGCCCACCTGCACCTGCTCTTAAAGCTCATATGTATGGACAATGCAATTCGAGCCTCTCTATGGTTTATAATTGAACCAAGAATGCTCCCACAATCCACTTGTAAAGTTGTTTATTGCATGTTTGACTTCAAATGCCGGCCTTGAATGTGAAAATGGAAGCTTTTGAGACTTTGAAAGTGGCCCATTGTTTGGCTAAACAATGCTTATCTCTTTATTTTGCTGTTGGGTGTGTGTGTGTGTGTGTGTGTGTGTGTGTGGGGGGGGGGGGGGTCGGTGGAGTTGAAATGCTGCTCACGTTGGAGACTGAGGAGGAAGTTAAGTCCCAGTCGACCTTCGCTGTGCATTGAAAGTGTTCCTGTATGGCTGCTCCCACAATTCCCACCGCTGTTAAATATAGGCCCAGAGACTGCTGTTGTTGTGGCGGGCCGGGTCTGCCCTCGGGTTGGTTCTCCTTTGTTGTCCCGTTTTAGAGAGAGAGAGAGAGTCCCAAAGTCGGATTGGATTACACCTCTTCAAGGTTCACCCCAAATCCCACAGCGCCCGATGTTCATACGGGAACAGGTAGACAAGGGGGGCATTTCTGAAACACCTGGGCTCTCTGTTTGAGACATCTGCATGTGTGGTCTAATCTTTGTTCTGAGCATATCAGATCTATGTTCAGGTATCAGGTAAGTCCACCCTGTAAACACATTACCCCTAACTGCCATTATCTGCCATGGGAACTGACCTCCCCTTTTTACTGTGGGACCCTCCAGCAGTATAGTGGCCTTCACCAGGTGCTCTGTGTTGTAGAGAGAGATGGGAGCAGCCCCCTTTCCCCCCTGTTTTGCTCTTGTTGATGGCTAAATTGGGCCTTAATTCCGGGGTGACAAACAGTGATGGCAGGGTGCTCTTATTGTACCGGGGTTATGGTATGGAAGGATAATAAACCCATTGTCTTTGTGAGTTGGAGCTGCCCACCTGTTGGGCCTCTTAGGATGGATGCGGTTATGGGTGATCGCTTCCAAATTGCTTCCTCCGTGGAGGGAAGGGGTCAACAGGGCGGCTCAGGTGGTCTGTTGATGTGTCTGGGATCACGGTACCTGCTATAGGGTTCGGCCTGCAGTGTTGTGTCTGTGGCTGCCATGGGAAAAACGAGAGCGGAGAGTGTTTACCCGAGGTCGCACTTCCCCTCCCTCCCCATCCGCCTGCTGTCCCGTTTTTGTGAAGAGGAAGTCGGCCTGGTCCCCAGACATCCCTCTCTCCCTCACTCTGCCTGCAGACTTATTGTTTGAATACAGTAGTAGAGGCCACTGGATACAAATTCAAGGAAGAGTGTTTTGGGTCGAGTGAATGTGCTTTTCGACATGAAAACTACAAGAGGGAAAGTTCACTGAAAACTCCCAGACAGCTTTTGTGTTTTCCTGTTTGGGTCTAGAGGAACTAGGTTACACTATGTCCTGCAAGTGTTCAAATATAGGGGGAGGTAAAGGCCTTTTTCCTCCACACTGGCAGCCATTAGAAAACTCCGGATGATAAATTATTTCTTTATGTGTTCACATCCACTGGCAGCAATTAAATACTTTTCATGCTTCCTGACTCTAAGTGCCTGCTTCATTTCAAGAGCAACAGTGCACACGGTCTCGTGTTTGACGACTTTTTGCAACTATTTAAACTGCACATGCAACTACATTGCCCTTTATGCATTTAATTTGCAATGATTTTCTAATTATAAATATTCTATGACATTGTGTTGAAGGGCTCAACCCCAAATTAACTTTGCTGAAATTACGTCCTTGAGCTACCACCCTTAAGTTTCAGCTGCCATGGCACATTTTTGTTATTCAGACAGCAGATGATTAAAAAAACCCTGGGAAAAAATGCCCTTTGCTAAAAGGACAGGCAGAGAGAGCAGAGACACTGACAACCTCCAGACGGGATGTAATCGAGGGAATTCACCTATTTAATTTGCATAATTAAAACCTACAGTCAGGAATAACTTCAGTAGAGAATAGCAGACAGTCTGGATTCAATAATTGTAGACTGTGCTTATTGTGGCTGGACACAGTGGCTGTGTTAGGTATGATATAAAGAAAGACGATCACTTCAAACTCAGCTTCAAAGAAACCAATTAGCTTCTTACTGTAATCAGAGGCTCTGGATTAGATCCAAGCTCAGCTCATAAATGCTAACTGTTCTGTGCTTTATGTAAGCCTCTGACCTGACAGGGATACTTCATGTTTAGGTTGTGTGTGTGCTGATGAGATGAAATGAGAGCAAAGTGTTTTTTGTGCCCGTGTCATCGACCATCTCATGAAAAAGTTAAGAGAGTGTCATTGACAACAATAGGCGATTAGGTTTGTATGGAGCCAGCAGCCTGGAGTCACTGTGACCTGTAAGGACTATAATTCCTCGCCCACGGCCAGGCTGCAGCAGCTCAGGCCCCTCAGTCACAGTTTAGACAGGAGCTCTGTCACTTGATACCTGTTTTCTGAAAGGCTAACCATAATTGTATTCGCTGATCCATGAGAGAGATGACATTCAGGGAGAACGGGAGCCCAGGAAGACTGTTGATGAAATATGCATCATTGCTAAGGCTCAAAGAATATCTGAAGTTGTATAAAACTATTTTGGGAAATACGCTTTCTTGCGAAGATCGATGTCCGTGTAGTTAATATGAAGCTGGAGCCAGCAGCTGGTTATCTTAGATTAGCATAAAAACAGAAAAATGGGGGAAACGGCAAACAGTAGCCAAGCTCTGTCCAAAGTAACAAAACACGCCTACTAGCACCTCTAAAGCGTCAGCCCGTTCTCATTCCCAAGGCGTCAAATACTGAGGCTTAATCACGGCCATCGGCGTTCAGTACCACCGCACAAGGCACCCCTTTGCGCCGGTATGAAACGCTCTGGGTGCTCCCTTAACTACAATGTAAACCCATCCGCGGCAATAGTAAATGCTACGAGAAAGTGCGCCTGGAGTGTGGTGACGTCATTTAAAGAGAGAAAAGAGACACACCGGGTAGGCGGGAGGGGAGTTGGATGGGTTCAACAAACACTAGGCTTTCATCCAGCAGATCAGCTGTTCGTTCATGTTCCATGTTCACAACATTCAGTGTCATTTTCACTGTACAAACATAGTAGTTTTAAGCCTAACCATGTAGTTATTTCCTAAACCTAACTATAGTGGTTTTGTTGCCTAATCCAAGGGTAACTATAGTGGTTTTGATGCCAAAAGTAAAGTAAAGTGACACCCAGGGTGTGACAAAGTGGCCGTATGTGACGAGTTGGGATGAGAATGTGTTGAAAGCTGAGTAATTAGCACACTATATCTTATTTGTTTAATGCATACAAAAATAGCATGTTGCGGTCATCTATTTCTTGGTCAGGCGCAGCCACTTCCTGGATTAACACGTCAACACGCAAGGCTAGCTGTTTCCCCCTGTGTTCCAGTCTTTGTGCTAAGCTGAAGCTTCATATTTAGCGTACAGACAAGAGAGTGGTATCAATCTTCTCATCTAATTCTCTTCAAGAAAGCGTATAAGCAAATGTCAAACTATTCTTTTGAGATTTCAGCTGAGAATACGTGTTTGTTGCCCTCAAAGGCTGATTATAATGTATGTATTTTTTAAGGCTTTTAGAAATTCTTAGAAAAGAAAATGTTGTCGACTAATCAATTAGTTGATTTAATTGACAGATCTGTAAAACTGAGTTTCTCCACAAAGAATCACACAAAAGCAACACTTTAAATCTTGTGTTTACCAGAGATGTGCTCATAAGTTTATTGGAAATAACTCATTCAGCATGAAAAAAGCCTAAAAAATCTTAGTCGACTAAGACCAAAAGACTGATTAGTAGACTAACAGACTAAGAGGGGGCAGCCCATGTATTTTACTGATAAAGCTAAAAGTTGGAACATGTAAATATATAAAGTCTTTTCCATTTTCAAGCCATATTCCAGAGCAGACACAGTGGGGTTTGGTATGTTGCAGAGGCTGCAGGTCAGCGATAAAGTCAGCAGTGCTAACACCCGCTCATAAATACTGAGGCCTATGAATAAACAAGCAGTCTTGGACCTTGTGAGCTTCACTAGCACACTGACTGATTAACAGGGAACGTCCTGCAGGGCTGTGAGGGCTCGAACATTTGGATTAAGTTGAGCCATCGGAGGTTGAGGTCAGTTGCAGCCAGGCCTCACCTTTCTGGTGACCTTTGCCCTCTGGATATGAGGAAACTGCATTTAGGACCGGGTCACTATGGAGATGAAGGTGTAATGAAGTTAAATCTTGGTGACAGAGAGTGAGCCAAGCCAGCTAATCATGAATACCGTGCACTGCTGATGTATGCACCATGTGTCCAAGCCTATTATGGATGGTGTGTACGAGTGTGACTATGAATGTGGCTGCAGGAATTAATTTGTACCGTGAGGCCTTTTGCCAGTTTTTTCATGTCGAATTCATAAATTATGGGACCAGTAATTCTCACAAACGACTCATTTGGATTCATGTTTGATTTGTTTCTGCTTTGTTCCTCATTTGACCCTTAATCCACTTTACATGCAGAGCTATTAGCGAATCCATGTAAATGTAACAAATGAGGTTTTGTTTCCCAAAGCAGTGAAGAAAGGAAATTAATCATCTACGCCATGCAAAAAATGTCTCCCAGCCAAAAAGTCAGGCACGTTGTGCATTCGGAGTTTGTTTGACTTAGTGTGAAATAAACACTTATCTCTACACAGCCATTTGTGTGTGTGCTGTGTGCTTGTTTTTCTTGCCCACTTATGGATTTGTATAGCTGTCAAAGAAAGAAGTGGGGCAGAGTGTTCGGTTGCCATGGCCAAGGAGCCAGCAGGAACATTGCTTTGTTGATAATGTTACTGTGCACAGAGGAGTGTGTGAGAGAAATGGAAAGAGAGAGAGAGAAGAAGAAGAAGTGGTGAATGGCTGCAGGTCTACCTGGCTACTGTTTCTCAGGCGAGTTACTTCTCCTTTGTTGACTGACCTCTGACCTTTCTGTCAGCTCTCCCAGTCTTTATGGTGGGTTAGAGTTTCAGGGGGCCGACCTGGGCTGGAACAGGTGTACGCTGCCAGGTTCGCTGCAGGAGGGCAGACGACAGGACAGAGTGACTGGCAGACGGATGGAGGGATGGATAGAAAAAAAGGACTGTGTGAAAAACCCCTCCGGTTGTGAAACTTGAGCTAACGTAGAGTTAAAACAGAGCATGACCATATTATTCTATTCACCTCTAAGCACCTGTGCCCCTGGGGCTCTCTGTGATGTGTGCGTTGCGTGCCTGCCTGCTCAGCAGTGCGTGCACTCCGGAGAGCGTGGGAGGAGATGAGAGACGAGACGGGAGAACAGAGGAGACTCGGGGCTGAGCCGTCCCCTCGCCTCATCCCTGCGTGCAGTGTGACTTCTGCTTTATGGCATGTGGCTGTATTAAACCGCAGAGCAATAATCTGGTGTCAAGTGGCGCAGAGACCATAGACATCAGTCATGGTGCTACCGTGCTGTAGTGTGTCTGTGAGCCTCAGCAGCATGCAGCTGTTCACTGCTAGTTCACCTCAAGTCTCCACAGCTTCATTCAGTCACTCCTTCAGCTGTCCGACTCCTCTTCATGTCACAAATTTGCAAGCATTGTCTTCACATCTTGGTCAAGATACTTAACTGAGAATGTGTATTTAGATTAGATCCTGATGGGCAGGTTAGCACCTTGCATAGCAGCCTCTGCCATCAGTGTATGAATGTGTGCGTGAATGTCGACATGTAGTGTAAAGCTCTTTGAGTGCTCGGAAAACTAGAAAGGCGCTATATAAATGCAAGTCCATTTACCATTTATTTATTGAATTACCCGAAAAGCATGAAATTACCTATATCGAGATAGAAGAATTAGGCTATATCGCCCAGCCCTAACATAAAACCTGGCATCAAATGTCTGGTTAGATTCATAATCTTATTAATGTTTTCTTTCATTAGACATTTCTTGATTTAAAATTTTACACAATTTCTTTTTTTGAATTATTTGCCCTCTTTTGTCAAATGAAAAAAGGCTTTTGTAGACAAAGTTGGTTGTATTTCTCAAAGTAAAGTATAAAAAACTATCATTTGGCAGGCTAGTTGTATGAAACTCAGTTATCTATTGCTAGTAGTATTAAGAATTATATAAGGACAACACCAAGCTGTACTTGCTGTACAGTATTACAGTACAGTGGACACAGTGGCATAGACTGAAAGGACTCAGTTGGTTAACTTGCAGGAATTTCATTGTCCTGGAAGAGAATTCCTTCATCTCCTTTACTTTCCAGCCTTTCTCTCCACCTGGAAGCTGCACATTGCAGCCCCGATGCTTTAAATGTGGAGAGTGGAACAACTCCGTCAGTAGTTAAGGGAGCGTAAAGAGTTTCTCATTCACTTTCCTGCCTCCAGATTTTCACAGCTGGTTCCGCTTTTCAAAGTAGCTGACTTTCGCTCGCCAGAAACCTTTTTTTTTCCCTAACCTTCAGGCAGCTCTGGAATGAAGGCCACATCTTCACCATGTCTGCTGCAGTTTCACTTTACATCTTTAATTTGGTGAGCTAAAAGTGAATTGACCCACAGTTGTTGCTGCCCAGTCCGCTACTTATCGCAATTGCAAGGGTAAATTGCTCCGAGGCAGAGTGCAGGAAATGGGTTCAGGGTGCGCAGATGCAAGGGTTGATGGGTCTAGATGGAAGCTGAGCTGCAGTAAGGCTGATGCTCATCGGCTTTCATCAGGCGGACAGTGAGGGAATCTGTCGGAGGAGGATGAGGAATTCTCCACCTGGAATAACTGCCATTCCTTACGTCTGCACTCGGCTGCTGGCTGCTCAGAGGAGCAGATCCACGGCGGGCGAGATGAAACAGGAGCTGACTGAGGCTCCTCAGCAGATGCCCACACTAACACACACACACAAACTCACACACAGGCACGTGCACATAGGTAAACTCATACGTGAGCTCAGACACGCACACACAGAGGCACAGAGTTTACCTGAATGTGTCCTCCTCTGGCCATCTGGCCCTTTCTGGTGCGGCTGCATGCCACTGTAATGTCTACAGAGAGCCGTCCAGATGTTCCCTTAGTTACCTGTCAAGGTGAGAAGAGCTATTTAGCTGCTTAGACCTGGGAATTTACTCTGCTGCCTTCAGTTATTGTAAAGGTTGCAGTGCCTCTCTCATTCACTAAAGTCAAATGTGTAAAGTTGACCTATTATCTTTAACAGCTATTCAGTAAAGACGTTCGATCAAAGTGTGTGACTTGGACCAGCTGCACAATTAGCTTATAATGAGATGATGAGAAAGCAATAAGCTACCAGAGGCTTCACGCATGGTAGAGCGGGTTAATGTGCTAAAAAGGAAATTCAGAGCATATCTATTGCTTCCACCCGGCTCTCAACATGGCGGCTGGCGGCTGGCAGCTAACAGCGCTAACAGTGGAACAACGGCAACAGTGCTGACAGAGCTAACGGTGGTTATCTGAGGGGGGCCTGGCGGGTGAGCGCTACGCTTCCTTGATGACTCCGTCAGTGGGGCACGCTCACATTCACTAACATGCATTAAAAGCCATGTGCGGCCAGCCTGTAAAAGAACAGAGAAGCACAGATTGTAACCAAACGGAAACCTCCGGTGCTGAAAAATGAAGCCAATGTGGAAGTGCCAAAAACTGCAGTTCTTCGAATGGCCACTTGAGGCTGGCTCCAAAAGTCAATCCCCATAGACCCCGATGTTAAAATTACCAACTTCACAGCAGAAATAAACACGCTTACAGTCTGGTACCGTACCATCTTCACATAGACAATACTTGTTTGCTGCTAAATCTCTGTAAATGTTGGCCTGAAGTGGCCTGCTTCATGTAGAAATAGATGTTTTCTTAACAAAGAAATGGGACCACATTATTATGATTAAAAAAGAATATCAATATGTCTGTTAAATATTAGGTTACAGACAGGAGACAGTTGGCTTAGCTTAGTTTAGCTTGCGTAAAGACTAGAGCAGGGAGAAACCGCTAACGTTAGCCTGGCTCTGTCAAATAGTAAAAAATAAACAACTCATCGTTTCTACACTTTTTTTGGTACAGATTATACAAATGAGATACAAGTTATTTTCAAATTAACAAATTTAGCAAATTTTTTTTTCTCCTCTAACTCTTGGCATGAAAATGTATTTCACAAAATGCCAAGGAAATAAGATTTTATTACTATTTACAAAAAAAATGCAGGGGTATCAATCTTCTCATCAATGCTAAATCTCAGCAAGAAAGCGAATTAGCATATTTACCAAAAATGTCTATTCCTTTAAACAACGTGTTTGTTAGCAACATGCTAGCTCAAATGTGTTATGTGTGGTCATTTTGAGTCAGTGCAATAATATTTAAAGTACCTGTTCACAGGTGTATATTATTTACTGAGTATTTTAAGTCAGGCAATCAAAACTGAGACCTGGTTTTGTTTTATTAGCGACCTTTTCACAGAATTCCTTGAATCAAAGCACCAGGTAATGCTGAGATTGTGACAAACAACACCTATATTCTTAAGCTGTTTTCCCATTGTTGGCGTATTTGAAGAATGATTGCCATGCATAATAGCTCTTGTCTGAATGGGTTTGCTGCTGTTTGGTGAAGGATCATGTGTTACAATGAGCCAGACTGAAATGAAACAATGGATGTGCTGTCTGGGCTGACAGGGCGATGTGTTACAGCACCGCACAGGTCTGCAGAGCATGAGAACGGAGCAACAAAGGCTCAAATGTCAATGAGCAAAGGACACAAATGCAACAAGAAGTGTAACCGGTGGGAATTAATCACTTTGACTTGTTAATTTAAGGCAAGCCGTCTGTGTGTGTTATTCTGAGTATGTGCGTAGGCTATGTAAATTTGTTTTATGCAATCTCAGGGCTTCTACTTCCCGGCTCCATATGTCATGGCGAAGTGAGACATGCATGATCCAGGCAGACTGAAGTCCATTATTGAGTCTGATTCAGAGTATTGGAAAAAACATAGTTTTTGAGATAAATTTTCAAGACGGTACACAGACACCGAGGAGCACTGAGTTGAAGGTAATCTCCTGCTGGCTCCATAAAACGCGCTCAATTGACAGCAGGCCTTGTGGTAGCAGACAAATCGCCTGGCTTATAGCAATGTGCTGAAAGAGAATGCCAGCGCTGTGTGTCCTTGCCAAGATGGATATGCAGACAGCAAACTCCGGGCTGTTTGGGTGTGGCTCCCGTGCTCACAGCAAACAGTGGATCAGTGGAGTATGGTGCCTTAGTTGGACTCGACATCGCCTTGTTTGTTCTCCTCTTTGGCAGATAATGGAGCTTCTACTACTTCTCACCTGCCAGCTCAGATGATAGCGGCAGCAGGTGTTAGAAGCATATTTATAAAAATGAAATGTCTGATCAGTGTTTACTAGGAATGAGCAATCCCTTCTCTGAACAACAATTGTCAAAGTGCCAGGAGCAAGGCCCTTAAGGAGTTTGCTTTTTGCAAGGAATGTAATTGTTTTCCTACTTACATGAAGTGAAATAAACTAAATGATGACTGATATACAGTATTTTTGCATGCAGTTTGAAGATACCATATGACATATAGGAATGGGTTATATTGCTGAAATTGTATTAAAGGAGCAGTGTGTAACAATGAGGGGGATCTACTGGCAGAAATGGAATATAATAACTATGTTTTCTTTAGTGTATAATCACCATTACCTTAGAATGAGCCGTTTATATCTACATATGGAGCAGGTCCTCTTCACAGAGCCGGCCGCCATGTTTCTACAGTAGCCTAACAGACAAATCACTGTGTTAACTTTTCCTGCTTAAGCCGGCGTCGATAACATTACTCGCTCCGGAGTTAACCCCCGTCACTCCACCCAGCCGCCGGGAAACAAGACACAGGAAACTTCTGTTGGTCTTTAGGAGCTGCAGCATTTATTTCTGCACAAACTGCAACTTCCACTGTACATTCACTTGATATTCTCAATACATACACATTTGCAACCACTCTCTCTCTCTCTTGCTTCACCACTCACTTCCCACGTACTTACACACTCTACACACTGACTCTTATATTCTCCAAATGACCTATACTACTCTTACGACAACTGCAACCTCACCACTGGATGTTGCCAGATCTTACACACTGTACCTTTAATTAGCCAAATGTATTATATTTGCACTATTGATGCATACAATAATTACAGACAATTAGCAAATTATGACAAAGTTATTACCACCTCATAAAGCTGATATGGTGAATGTGTTAGCAGATAGTGGCTTATTTGCAAATCAAGCAGACATGTAGGAACATTAGCATTCATCTTGAGTTGTGTTTATGGTCACCTGCTAAATGTAAGTCAAATATTCACTCTCCTTTTAGCTTTATTTTGTTCTCCACCAACTCCTGGAGGAAATACCATTTAGTGGTTAAATACAAGTACAATTGCAAAGCTTGTAACCCTGGTAAGCTAACTCACTATCATCACAGATAATGATGGAATCCATACGATGCAAGCTCCTCAAAGGTAGTGAAATGCACTTTCTCTCTATTGTGTACTTGTTAGCAAGTATTTTTTCTCAACAATCACATTTTTTGTTCAGAACTACTGGTTACAATTTAATGTTTCTTACTTGAGGAGCCTCTCCGTGACCAACAGTAGTAAACTGTGCAGCTGCTGTGTGAGTGCACCAGTCTGCTTTCATGTCGTATTTCTATATATACATATATATATGTCTGGGTGACCGTATGCATGCGTCTCTGTGTTATTCTATTTGTGTTTGTGTAATAGTAGATGGATTGTGATGGGTTGTGTTGTGATTGGTAGATGGGTTGTGTTAACCCGTCCTACTGGGCTCCCCAGCTACGCGTTGGGCCATTCTTTATTGTCAGGAGCTCATTCTGATACGTATATAGTGCTCCATAAATCCTGGCGCAGTGTGAAAATGCCAGTCAAAGTTCACGCTGCTCATGTTCATTTCATGCTTGAGCGTCCAGCTCCGTGAGCCAGGATGAGTGTGTGTGTATTGATGATGTGTGAATGTGCGTGTAAGTACCAGAGGAAAAAGAAAAGAGACGAAGCACATTCAGAGTCCCTCCATCCTTTCCACTTTGCCGCAGAAGTCATCCATCTTTCTGAACTTAACTGCGACCAATTTATGATTGCATTATTACAGTCGGTGTTTTATCCTCATTCCAACAGGAAAGGCCTGGTGGTGGTCTGGTTAATGGAGAAGGTGATGGAGAAGGTGACTGGCCAGTGCCATTACTCTGGTACTCGGTGGGCTTAGCTTTAGGGGGAATATGATGAGATAAGCTCTCTTTAGCTTTCATATTAACCCTGCTGTTTTTGGACTTTCTCTTGGTTTGGTGCTTCTTAAATCATTAGGTAACATCCCACATATACGGTTAAACTATAGTTCACTCAGTTATTAAGTTAATTATTGGCCTGTATATAGAGTGATACAGGGATGACGTATTTTTGTAGGCCAAGCAGGAAGTCAGCATCGCCCTGGGTTCCCTCGACAAAAAAACAATGGGATCTTTCCATTGGGTTTTGGAATATTGCAGAAAACAGTTACAAGTTTTGTTCAGCAGGATAATCTTCAAAAAATGAACACCACTTTTATGATTTTTGAAGCGTGAATGCAATCGCCAGAAGTAAAAAGCTAACGTTAGGCTTTAAACAAACTACACCAAGGTTGCATGAACGCAAATGTAAACAGCAAGGCTGTAAAGGTGGACGTGTCACCGTGATGACGTTTTGTAGTCTCATTTAGCCACTTGTTAGCAACCGCCTTTTTAAAGACGCACAGAGGCTTCAACATTCACAAGTGGGATACTTATTGATGTATTTTATATGATAGAACAAAACTTCAAAATCTCGTGTAGCACTTTATTGTTATATCTAATAAATATCCGAAACCTCCGATTTGCACCAAAACATGTATCCTTTTTCTAGGGAGAAGGAGCAGAAGAAAAGAAAGTGTGTGTGTTTCAGTCTTCATTATTCTTTCATTATGGAATGACTTGACTTAGCAATTTGCCTGCTGACATTTGAAAGGAAATAGCATAGCAATGCATTCTACAAAATGGCAGCGAAGTTGCTTTTAATCCCATGGAAAACTGTGTCGCTGAGTTTCTCAATAGGCGGAACACCGAAAAGGTCAACCTCAGCTGTATGGATTTTCATAATGGATTTTCACTGGAAAAAAAGTCAATCAAGATACAGTAGCAGTGTTGTTTCTCTGTGATTGGCAGGTGAGGTCTTTTTCTCAGATTTTTCTTTTTTGCATTTTCGAGAAAATGCTGGAGAAGCTTCTAAAGCAGCGAGGGCTGAGATACATTGTGCTTGACTTAACTTTATTATAAAAAAGAAAGAGATTTTCATCCCTTCTTTGCTACACTCTAGTTAGTAAAGCCTTAAGTGCCAATACTTGACAGCCTTCTTTTCGATGTGTTTCTCATCCAATGATTCGGCCAGATAGGCAGCACCAGAGTGATAAAGATGAGAGAGAAAAAGGCACTTGTAAAATCTCCTCAAAGTTGATAAAAGTGTTACATTGTGCCTGGAACTCGGAGAAAAAAACACATTTACTTTCAAGGTCATCAAAAAAAAGTAAATTAGTATAATCGGATTTAAGATCAGCGGAGATATACTGTCCTGAGAAACGATGCCATCTTGAGCTTGTCATCACTCCCAGCGGATGCTTGTGGAGTAAACCTTCCCCTGGCTCTCTCCCATGATCCGACTCCCATTAATAGATCCGTCCTTTATGCTTCCCCTCTTGTTACTGCCGCTCTATTTTATGATGTCACTCTCCCCGCTGAAGAGCTCTGGGCTGTTTTATCTCCTTCGTGTGTGTCGGGCACTTAAACTTAAACCTCTCTGTTTACGAGTCCCAAACTGCCTCTCCATCCTCTGTGTTTGCTGCTCAGTATCAGTTCAGCATCGCCCATAAAAGCCCAGCTCAGCTATCCTCCTCGCTGTTCTGGGAACTCGCTGTTGGGCCTCGCCGTGCAGACCCCCAGCTAAGTGCTGCCCGATTCCCATGCTTGGTGTGAGAACAAGTCTACGAGGGAGTGTGTGGACAAGTATGTGTGTATATGTTTATTCATAGATTTACTGTATCTCTTTGGCCCAACTGAATGTGGTTAGATTGCCTTTGCATAGAGTGGTGAAGTCTGTCGCAATTCAAACGGGATCAAAACAAATATTTCTCTCTCGCCGTTGACTACCGTTCATATTTTTTCTGAAGTGAGGTCCCATCGCGGTCCACCGGAAGGGCGGGACGTCACCTCTCTATTTCACTTAAGATAAGATAAGATATTCCTTTATTAGTCCCATGGTGGGGAAATTTGCAATTTCTGTTTGGAGCTGCTTTCAGTTAGTATTTTGTTCCTACATGCTGGCGTTTTTTTTCTGAAATTGTCATCTGGTGTGTTTAGGTGCTAAACTGCATCTCTCAGAAGCATTTAAATCAACACGATGGATAGTAGCTGTTGTTTACCGCTCTAAATTTATGCATCAAACAAAAACATTGCTGGAATGCCTTTGAACGTGTCTGTGCGACACGGAAATGCTTCCCTCCCTTCGGTGAAAAGGAGGGAAGCTCTCGGGGAGCACATCTGTGTCTTTGGCCTTGGTGGATTCCTGCACAGCTTTACTGTTCAGAGGAGGAGTGGATGCTACTGTTGTGTTCAGTCCTCTGATCCTTTGCTGTGTCCAACTCACCCTAACCCCCCCCTCTGACCTCCAAGAGCAGCAACTCAGCAGCTCTTAAGAGCCAAAACGTACAAAAACAGGGTCATTCCCTCAAGTTCGCTGCAAGTCCAGACAGCTAGCAGGCTGTAAAACTATTATGTGGTCAAACTTAAATGTGTGGCTTTATTTACACACAGCATTTTACAGGTTGTGTGAGCTTTGGTTTGACATTAAAGCATGTGTTGGTTTCCAGGGGAGGCGTTGGTCATACAAAGCTATGCTGACCTTTGGCTTGACCTCATGAGCTGTTCAGATATAATTCATATTAAGACTGGCCGATATGGCCAAAATCTATCACGATATAGGTCATTTCATATTTCGATAACAATATATATCACAATATAGCATGTATTTTCTCATTTTAAGAACTTGAGTGCAAAATGAACATAACAGTTTTAAGTGAAATTATAGAGAAAATAAATAAATAAATAAAGGCATAGCCAATATCGCAATAGAAATGGTATTAAAAGGTATATACGATAGACATTTGTATATAGTGTTGAAGATATATATCATCATATTCCGCCCTAATTCATATGATCAACATCTTTAATTCATTTATTTTTGTGATTTTTATCCGGCTAGCAAAGATGAATTTGATTCTAAGTTGTAAATGCACAAATCGTGATTTTCTCTTTTACCTTTTGTTTCCTTTTCATGTGCTGCTCCTGACCTTCTCTGCACCTGACCCCAAACACAGGTAAGCATGCACATACTGTATGTAGTACATTTTGATAAAACTGCCCTTCCGTGTGTGTGAGCATTTTTGTGTCAGACGGTCATTACCACCTCCATCTAGTGAGACGTTACCCTCCTCCTCCCTGTTCTGTCCATCCACTGACCCCTCGGCCCCCCCTCGTCCCACGCTGGGCATTTATGTCTTCATCTCTTTGTGAGTGGGAGGCTGTTTTGCTCCAGAGTCTAATGCAGCGGTGAAACTTGAACTCCCACAGAAGCGGTCACTGGAGACCACATTTGAACTGGATTTGACCTGCTAGACTTTACCTGATATTTCCATCTCTTTTATGCACTTCTTGCATGCATTTACGTACACATTTTTCATCAGTGGTTGGTTCCCGTACTAGAAAGCATTTCAGAAAGTGAGTTGTTAAGTTATAGAGGGTGCTGTAAAAGCCCTACAGTAGCCATTCAAAGTCATGGTGGCGCTATGGGGATGGAGGGCTCGAGGCTCCTGCGGCAGCTCAACAATGCTTAATTAGCTCATAAACAAAGGCTGGTGGGGGATCAGAGAGGGCAATCACAGTGTCCCGCTCCTTTGAGCTTCTCTCGCCGTCAACAAAGCCCCTCTAATGGCCCCGTCACTCCACTTGTTGTGTCTCACCGCGGTGTGCTTCCTGACAACATAAAAGGCTCACATTCCGAAAAGAGCCTCGGACAAGAGACGCTACCCGTCCACACCTCCCCTCGGCCAGCGCCGCTCCCCACCCTACCCTTCCTCTCTCGCTGCTAGATATTGACATTGCTCCTCTGCTCACCTCCGCAGTGTATGTTTGGTTCCCCGTGGCGACCAGCGAAGCTTTCATCTCCCCCTCTTTCAGTCTTGTGTCCGTGACTTTGGTGGTCTGTTTTATTGCGTTCCTTTGTGTGACGCTGTGCTGGCACGCTGCTGGGAGCCTGGGAGGAAGTGCTCCACTGTGCCAGGTTCTGGAGAGGTTATTCAAGCTTGGCATGAAGGCAGGTGTGTGTGTGTGTGTGTGTCAGGTGTGTCTGCATGCATGCATGTGCGTCACAGTGGCTTGGCGTCCATATTTGTGTAAGACAGTGTGTGTGTTATTTTTTGTATGTTTGGACACGAGGCCTTCTAAAGAAAACAGACGTCCACTGACACACGAGGACAGCCAGGCAGCAGGTCGAGAGGCAATCTCTGCTTGTTTGTTCGACTATGTTATCATCTCCTGTTTCCTGTCAAAACAGGAAAAGACAGGGGCGAAAATGGAGGCTAGGAAAGTGCTGCCTTAATGTGTGTTGGCTGGAGATTCAGCTCCGCCTGACAGTGACCCTCCTGGCCAGGAAAAACAGACCCGTTCAGGGCGTAACCCACAGCGGGATACTCCGTGCCGTTATTTTTATCACTTTCACAAAGCACAGCGAGGGATGCTTTTCCCAGCTGTTGACACAGGTCTGGGTCATTTTTGTCTCCAAAACAGCGCAGACGGAGAAAGAGTGGGAGACGTCCCATCTGGCCGTGTCCCTTTGGCTGGCAGCCTCGCATGATTGTGGTCTCTGTTTAGGAAGGGAAATCCTTTTTGACATTTTGTTAATCATGAAAGTGAGACACTCCTTTTCTTTGGATGATCCCGAGACCTCCATCACAATACCTTTTTCCGTCAGGCTGGAGTTGTCGTGTGATTTTATCCATCCATCACACATATTTGTTAAATCTTTACAACAGGATGACACACAAACACACACACACACACACACACACACAGTAGAGCCAGTAAATGCTCTTTTATGGGGCGTAACTGCGAGTACATTCCAGACAGTAGAGTCAGCTATCAGAGTGGTTCAGGCGGTGGCTTACTGCTGATGGCATGGCAGGTAAAAGCCCCGGCGTCTGCTGTGATATGGCTAAATGAAAAGGCACGGACAGGCACGCTGCACAAACAGCTGATTAGGGACTCAGCTAATTATTGACTGTTGAAAAATGATAACCATCTCCCGCTCTGCTTCGGGAGCCGCCGTGTTAAAACCGAGAGTTGCTCTTGTGTGGAATTCCAAGAGTTTAAAGGCAGAGCTAACTTTAGCTCTTTATGGGGTCTCTAAAAAAGAAAGAGCTGCTTGCACAAGAATGCTATTGTTAGATTGACCAGATTGCACCAAGAAGGCTTCTCCCAGCAATTTGTGTTGAGGCCTGAGTGACCACAAGAAGCAATAGACCACTACCACTGCTTCGGTTGCCAGGTTTGACCTTATGGAGAATGATTTTTCCGTGCGTGTGTGTATTTGATGAGCAACCTAACATGAGACCAGACAGGCAAACATCGGCGATAGCTCCTTCAGCACGTAGCGTCTAGAGCGGCAGCGGCGGTCGGCTCCTTTCTCCGTGACCCAGATTAAGATACGGCGTGCGCTTGTTGACTGGGGTCGATGTCATCAGCAGGGAGGTCGGAGTTCATTTGTCTTTCTTGACAGACCTTCAGGTGGTGTTCCAGCGCTCTGGCAGAAAGCCACACCGACGCTGACCTCCATGAGTCGCGCAATTAGTTACCCTTTGACTCCCTCAGTCCCGCAATCAAACCCTGAGCATGGACCGGGCATGCTTCTGCATCCCCAGACCCACTTTACATATGACTGTGTGTGTGTGTGTGTGTTTGCAGCTCAAAAAGGCGCAGATGTAGCATGTGATTCAGTCTGACATGATGTAATAGCTTCTTCTTGTTTCAGTCTCAGACTTGAAATTAACAAAATAAAGCGTTTGGAGCCATGCATGCAAATTTACACCCCCAAGTTAATGATATATCTGGCTACTTTCCATTCTCCACTCATAAATATATAAAAGATCCATTAGTCGGCATCCATCTGCTGCAAACCGTACTGCTCTTCCCTCCTTGACTGACTATTGTTATTTAACTGCTCTTAACTGTGTGTTTCTCATGCTCTTAAGTGCAGTTAAAGCGCATCACTCAGGGCTTACTCAGACAGACAGACTCAGATGAATGCCATCATACCCGTGAGCCAAAAATATAAATCTCGTTGCAGACCTAAGCTTTCCATTTTCACTTTGTTTGACATGTTCCGTCCTTGCAGCGCGACGGCTATGAACACACAGTTCAGCTGTGAACCTGCAGCTTCCTTCTATTTCTCTCTCAGGACGGCATTTCTCCATCACGACGAATTCCTCATTTCTCACCGAGCTCTTCTGTGTTGTGACATTTCATATGAGCCGGCGGAAAGAAAGCCCCTGAAGAATGTGAAGAGCACAATTTGAGACAGAACTCAACAAAGCTGCCAACAACTTCAAGGTTATCTCTTCATTTGGCGATGTGAAATGACAGCAGCAACGTCCTTGTCCGCCCATGTTGGCGTCCCTGTCAAGAGAATAGAGACAGTTTTGTAAGTTGTTCCCTGTTTTGCATTCGGTTGTGCTGAGAAAAGGCGAGATTGGCAGTCTCCTACAGTTAGCTTGTGTCAGGGATTTTTCCGACCTCTTAGTCCTGTAGAGGCTCGTTCAAACAGGTGGATAAGTTACAAAGCCTTCACAAATTGGTCTGCTTTCTCCAGTGTGCTGGAATGTGATTGACTTGCTTATTTCTGCAAGTCTTTTTTTAGACGAATTTTAGTCTTTCAGTCTGTCAGTCGGTCGATCTGGCGGCCCACCTCTTTGGTCTAAAGTCAGACTGCAATATTTAAACAACTATTGGATGATTGCTATGAACTTCTGTACAGACATTCTCAGAGGATGAATCCCACTGACTTGGTGATCCCCTGACTTTTCCTCTGACACCATCAGCAGGTCAAAATTTCCTGTGTCCAACGCTTTGGTTTATGACCAAATACCTGCAAAACTAATGACATTCCCATCAGCTTTGCTTGTGCTTTGTGCTGATTAGCAAATTTTGCTATAGGGCCAACCTGGCACCGCTGCGCTACGTACACTGGCCGTGGCTACTCGTCCTCCGCATGGCGATTGCCTCATTAATGTTATGGTTCCCTTATAGTATTGGGTTTAAATCCAAAATATTGCCAAATTTTGCTTTTTGCTTTGACACTAAATCCTCCGCCATCGTCTTGTCTGTCAACTCTCTCTCGTCCTGTGTGTGTGAAATTTGACTCCTGCCGTACAAAGCAAACACTTTCACTTTCAGATTGTAGCATCCGTTGTACGACTACAACATGCCGCTGATACACGAAAATGAACTAAATGTGTTTAACTCTATAAAAAAAGTGAAACGACGGTGGGAGCAGTTTTTGCCTGAACATGTGTAACACCGGTAACACGGAGTACTGCAGCAAGCCTAATGTAAGCATGCTGAACTGAGATGGTGAACATGGTAAACAGTATACATGTTAACATTGTCATTGTGAACATGTTAGCATGCAGTAACACTGTGTGTAGGTACAGCCTCACAGAGCTGCCAGCATGGTTGTAGACTCTTAGTCTTGTTTCAGTTCCATTTAACTTTGTCGCAGCTGAAACATTATGAAATAAAGCAGAATAAAAAACATTATTTTTCACATGGATTAATAGGAGTGAAAAGTGAATATGTTTCAGCCCAGCCAATCCTCACCAGCTCATTTGAATATTAAGTGAAATGTTTGAGTTGCTTTTTGTCGCGGGCTATATAAGTCCATATGCAGGAGCTATTGTTCCTAAAAGACAAAGTGGCAAAATGTGCATGTGAAAACATTTTGATAAGCCAAGCATATTTTCTAGGATGGTGAATGAAAATCCTTCAGACTCAGTAAATGGATTAGTCAGTGTGCGCTATTCTCCGCCGAGATAGTTCAGCCTACTTCCTTATCTCGCTGATGTTCAATTGAATGTGTCTAGACATCTCAATTAGCGAGAAAAAAACAACAAAAAACAGATAATGGTTAGTGCTTATCTCAATGTGCTCCTTCTACCAGTACTCTCACCAGCCTGCAACAACTAGTTCTCATAAACAGACAACAGTTTCCCATTAATACAGCCCTTCCTGGCTGAAAGCCCTGGGCTGATGTTCAAAATGTCTATTATTAGTGATAATTGTGTTCTCTGAGAAGTCATTGGCATGGTAATGACATCTTTCATGATAAATTAGTATTCCCCCCTCTCTCTCTGCCTCACCTACACTACGCTGTTGCACCAGACTGATTCCGCCGCTCGCAACTCTGCCGCTCCATTGTTCTGCCGACACGCAGCAGCTTTGTGAGACACAAAGCATGTCACTCTCTGAGATAATGCTCTGCAGACTGGGAGAGGATGGGACGCTCAACACGGCTCACCTTGGCTCAGGATGATTTGTGCTTTTCTGTATGAACACGGTTAAGGAGCCGAAATGGGGGACTAACCTTTAGCTCTTTCTACAGTCCCCGCGGCTTTGTGTTGCTAATCAGTTACCCTGTTGCTCCACGTATCCGCGCTGGCACGTGGGCCGATAAGTGAAAATTGAGATATCCGCCAAATAAAAAAAAGTGCCATGCTCAACAATAACCACTTGCAGTGCCTCATTATGTGGCTTCACAGACCGAATCTATAGAGTCAGTCCATGTGTAGAGAGAGGGGGTGGGAGGGAGACTGAAACTCCAGCAGCAACAGAAAACTTGAATATTTATCCATATGGCAGCTCGCCAGCATAATTACTGTACCGTCCATTCCAAGAGGAGAGTGGAGAGAATAATTGTCGGAGGATACTCAACATTTCACCTTGTCATCACTTTCACACCGCTCTATTTTCATGACAAGGTGTCTATGATGAAATATTACAATAACCATATAAAACGAGGCCTCCTTATATGTTTATGTGCTGCTTGTCATGAGAAAGTATTTAAATGTTGATCTAAAAATGATTAATTCTTATCATGCTGTTGATGTGCAGACTGCGACTTTTTTTTTTTCCTATTACGGGATCTGGAGGATGTTGATGAAGATGCCGTATGCAATTACTTCTGTTTGAGCATGAGTAACTCCCTTTGCATTTTTCAGTGATAATTAACCATTCACACACACACTTTACCCTCCGTGTGGCTGAGGGAGTCCTGCCATGAGATTAGTTGCCATAAGCTTTAGCAGCAGTTTGTTTTCTCTCTAAAATAAACTGCAGGGAACTGGGAGTGCTCCGTCTCCCAGTCCAAACGTTGAACAAACTGCAGCGAGTGCAGCTCTCTCGGTGCGGCAGTTCAGACAGAGGAGAAGCAGGTGGCTGTCATCACTGCGTATAGACTGAATTGTGAAGTAGTGGTTTGGGGCTGTTGGGAGGAAACTATTGTATCAGGATCCTCTATTCTGCAGTGAGTGTTTTTAGAGTGGGCTCTTAGACAGAAATAGATCTCTCAACGAGCTCCCGTGGATGGATACGAAATGCTGTGAACATTAATGAGGCCTATGCAAATGTATGGAAGAGTGGTGAAATTTCAATTCTGACTTTAAACGCCCAGGTCTAGCTTTCGAATGCCAGTGGTCATATGTTTTTGCAAGGGCTGTCAAAGTGTTGTTGCCTGTTGGGCTGCAGTTTGCCATGTTATGATTTGAGCATATTTTTTATGCTAAATGCAGTACCTGTGAGGGCTTCTGGACAATATTTGTCATTGTTTTGTGTTGAAAATTGATTTCCAGTAATAAATATATACATACGTTTGCATAAAGCAAACATATTTTCCCACTCCCATGTTGATAAGAGTATTAAATACTTGACAAATCTCCTGTTAAGGTACATTTTGAACGGATAAAAATTGTGCAATTAATTTGTGATTAATCATGGACAACTATGGACAATCGCGATTAAATATTTTAGTCAATTGTACAGGCCTAATTTTTACTCTTGCATCCGTTTGCAAACTAGCAGATTCAGAGGAGAGGACCAAATACTACTTTTCATTAGCCAGGCGCTCTGAGAATATGCCAGATGATTTTTAACCTCCATCCCCTCACCCTCCATCTTTTCTATCCCCCCCTTCTGTCCTAGCTCTCACCTGCAGTTTACAGCAACACCTGGCTCCTGCCTCTCCAGCTTGCCTGTTGAATTTTTCATTATGTACTCATTTTTGGTTCGTTTCCACAGCCGAGCCGGAGTAAAAGCGAAACTACCTGGAGAGCATCTCTGAGCCAAAAAATCAGCTATTCTAATTAGAGGTGCACAATTGTTGGTGCAAGTGTACATAAACACAACCCACTGCGTCCCCGGTGAGGACAGCATAGCAAGCAGCCCTGCTGCTGTCTGATGTGCAGCTATTGTATGGGCAGGGAAGGGGAAAATATTTCAGATGGAAAAAAAGTTTATTTGGTGATGCAGCTGACTTTTTTCCACTAATGAGAAAAGTTTTGAGGGATAGTCCATGTTGTTCTCTCTGTGCAAGAGAGCACCGTTACATCTCTGAAATCAGTTTCTTATTGAGTTGAAGTAACTGAGACGTCTTTCTGGCAGTTGCTAAAGTCCCTCACTCTCCCTCCAGGCTGGACCTCCCAGCAGCCTGACCTCGCCCGAAGCCGATCAAGGCTTGACAGATCTGGAGCTGAGACAGTGAAGGCTGCCTCGGTTCCACAGAGGAGAGAGAGAGAGATGTTGGGAAGGGGGGAGAGGCAGAATGAAGTCTGTCCAAACAGTCTGAAAGGGGCTTGTTTTCTTTATGTGCGTGAGTGAACAGGAAAAGGTAATTAACTGGCCAAGTGGCGAAAGGCTGGAGTGATGGATGGGTGTGGTGTAAAGAGACAGCCACACAAGGGGAGACACACACACACACACACACACACATGCACACCACTTGTGTAGAAGCCTGAACCTTTTATGTAGCTCCACTTTTATAAAAACATGTACAGTATGTGAGTCAGTAAGAGGAGCTACAGGCACTCACGCGTCGATAAATGGGTCGACCATATGGAGTGGTGACACATCATTAAGTGAGGTCATTAATGGTTGCAGGGTGGTTTGGCAAAGACTCATGAGTGATTACATCTGACTCTATCTATGTTTAACCTGAGGGTCAGCAGGATCTATGGCCTTTTTTTATTTTTGATGGACAGCGACATCTGTTTTTATGGATGACGGGAGAAGCTGGAGGCTGCACTCTATCGCAGCGCGAGTAAACCCAAAACAAAGCGACATGTCACACCAGATCTTATCAAGATAAAATGTATGTAAAACATACGTAATATGTAAAAAAAAGGCATTTTGTAGTAAATACTGTGTGCTCATTGTGATGGCAGATTTGCTCAACGCTGTAATCACTCATTGGAGGATGTGTCAGCGTGATACTCTGGACAGGTGGAGCTATCATGTGTTGAAAGTGTCACTAAGGGGTAAAGCCTATTTGCATTTTCTGTCAGCCATTCACTGACAGTTAAAGGGAGGAAAGGGCTAAATCACACAGGGCAGACAGACGTCACAAACAGATGCTTGATGCAGGGAGACTTGGCTGCTCATTTAAGGGAATACTGATGCAAAATTCTGATCTCTAAACAAGGTAATTGTCTGTTTGATCTAAAAACTGGGAAGTTTGTTCATTCTAATGTGTTGTTGACTTTGTAAGTAAGCAGTTTATCTTCAAGATAGTTGCAGAATTTGGTAATGCTTCTTATCTCTCTGAGAAAAATGTAATATTGCAAAGTCAGAGGTGAAAAGGTGCCTCAATTGGTGCTTGTTTTCTGCAATTTACAGAAGTTAAGAGAAAGGAGAGAAAAAGCAAGAGCAGAATCCATTTTGCGAGCATATCTCTCTCAGAAGCTTAAATTCAGATAATGTGATACGACTCTAAATGTAGTTTAACTCAGACAAAAGCCAAATTTCATATTAGAAATGCAGGAAAAGCAGCAGATATGTCATCATTATTTGATGGAATCTCATTGTGCTCCAATAAAAAGCCCAAACCCACGGAGGATGGATGAATTCAGTAGTGCGTTGTGTTTCGTGTCTGAGGCAGTGTTATCAGGGAGGTAATGACAGTGTTGCTTGTGTTGCTGCAGATACTGTCGCTTTGTTTGGGGAAAGTCTTATTACAGGTTTGTTTAATCTTGTCAAGTCAGCAAACAGGGGGCAAACATCTGTTTCATGTGATTTGGCGAGCCGTCCCATTTTGTGTTCTACCAAAGGCATTCCCACGGAGTTAAATAGCATGCTAGTGTGACATCCTGAGTCATTGTCTTCTCTGCCTCCGAGCAGGCAGTGGTTAAATTTAATGGTCTGTATCCCAGATCTGCTGCTGCACTAAAAGCTCTACCTGATATCTAATCAGAGTCAGCGGCCTTCCAGCTCCCCGCTCCTTCAGGGGATCCGAGACGACTCGGCCGGCTTGAAGGTGGAGTAGGTGGTGGGAATAGTTGAGAATGAGCAGGGGGCGGAGAGGGATTACACCGCTGGATGTGTTGCTTTCATCCTGGGAATGTAATCTGCTTTAATGCCCCGTGCTCACCCGGGGGCAAGGCCAGCAGCTGTGCTCGTTTTTCTCCCCACTTGGCTGTCAGGGTGAGCCGGGCTACCTGTGGGAAAGCAGGCCTGCTGGAAGGTCTCGTCCTCACCCCGGGATCTGGACTGCAGGGGGCTCCTGTGGTTTATTGGGGGGGGCCAATCCCTTTGAGACTCGTGGAGACGGTGTGTGGTTAGGGTCAACACTGTCTCAGGCCGTGTAAACAGAGGTCGGCTCGGTCGCATCCTCACAGGGAAGCAGAGGAAGGGAACGGGCATTAGATTTGGCAGCTGCTGTGTGGTCTCCACTTTACAAGAAATGCAGTCATAGGAAGTACTGGAGCATTGTAATGTGTAAACAGGACCGGTGCTGGTGAGAGCAAGGTTTAGTGAAGACAGATATAAAGCAGCATGGTGTTGCACCGACTCTTTTGGAGGAATGTTTCCATGCTGGTAGCATAATAATAAAAGAGAAAACTGGAAGAGGAAGGAAGGAAAGGAAGACTGAGCATTTTAATCTTAAAGTTTCTGAACAGTTCAGTGAGTGAGCACAGAGGAATAGTCAAGGTCTCATCGCAACGATGCCACCTCTGGACTGATTCTCGGCAAATTGCACTGACCGATGTAGTAAATCACATTCAGATTCAGATATGAGCTGACAAGCTGAAGGCTCCAGAAACTTTTCACTTTATTTTTTCTCATCATAGATGCACATTGATACAATTTTGCTCCATTTCTCTTCCTGCCACTGCCGCAGTGGGTCACGGGGAGCTTTTATGACCGGGAAATATCTGTTGGGCTCAACTGGAATAGAAAATATGGTTTCCAAGGGTATTTTACTTTCAATGGAGCGTGCCTAAAAGTCTCTCGGCTAGCGAGGAGCCTCATGCATTTCAAATCACTATGACCTTCCCTTGATTCAAGTCAGCTTTCTGTATCTGGCCTGGCGCTCCACATCAGAGGTACAGCAGACGCTGAATGCGGAAGCAGTCAAAAGGCAGTTTCACTTTGTCTGGTTAGAGGAAAGGTGTACAGACGAGACGAGGTAAATGAGGTGTGATTTGAGGGAGAATCCTACGTGTGACTTTGCCCGGTGGTTTCCGATCACGCCTCAAGGAGGCATGGGAGAGAAATCATGCACATCTTTCTCTCTGTCTCCTCATCCATACTGTAAGTGGTTACGGCTGAGCTTGTTTCCATCAGCCTGTGGGCACGGGCTGTCTGTGATGACACTCTCCATCAACCCGGAGAGACAGTCAGTTAGTCGGGTGTCTCTCTCTCTCTCTCTCTCCTGCTGGCCTGGTTTTCATCACGGTTAGTGTGAGGGACAGAGACAAACTTAGGTCTCTAAGGGCAGCAAAGGGCTCATTCCAAAGGCAGGGCTTTCTCTCCCCAGTGTGTTTGGCACACCTCCTTTCCATAATAAGGCCATAGCATCTGACTACATTTGTCCCCAGAGTTTAATAAAGATCAGCGCTGACAGGCAGTAAACCAACACAACCACCCACGAGCCTCCAGGCAAGGGCCACAACCCCGGCCCACCTCCTCCCACTGCTCTCTCTCTCTCCGTCCTCTTATCCTCGCTCGTGCAGTTTGACTCTCTCTCTGCGGATAAACCTCGGCTTGAAAACCAAAACCGTCTCCCACTTGTACAGAACAATGGCCGAGGAGTCAGAGCCCCGAAGTAGCTCCACGCCTCTCGGGAATGCTTTGAACATTTGGTTTGTGTTGATGCTGCCGTGCATTACATACTTCTTCTCCTCAGCAGTGCTGCTCTTCACACCCACTTGCACCTGTCAGTGATAGATCATATGGATGATAAAAGAAACAATATGGCTTCAGGGGGCTGGGTGCGCTCATGCATCATATGTTTCATGTTTTCCACTTTATGCTTATGCACAAGCTCTCAAGCTGTTAGCTTGAACAAGGGAGCAAAAACATTAACTGTTTAAGCTTGCAACTACATGGTGACTTTTCAGCAAGCTTTACTGTGTTTGAATTTGTATTCATTCTCTGAGCAATGTGTGAATTACTACCGATCTTGATGTCCTTTTTTTTTCGCCACAACTTTATTATTAGTTTTTCTCAGATGAATATCGCTGTTTGTTGTGTGTAGAGGTGCGTGTGTGTACAGTAGTGCGGCAGCGGCACTTCCGAAGCTTCGAATACCTTTGAGTATTTCTCACCGAAGCTTCGGAACCCAAAAACTGGTATTCGGGACAGGCGTAGCTGCAACAATTAATCAATTAATTGATTAGTTGTCAACTACTAAATTAACCGGCAACTATTTTGATAATCGTTTACTCGGTTTGAGACTTTTTTTAAAGAAAAAAACCCTCAAAATTCTCTGATTCCAGCTTCTTAAATGTGAATATTTTCTTGTTTCTTTACTCCTCTATGACAGTAAACTGAATATCTTTGAGGTGTGAACAAAACAAGACATTTGAGGACGTCATCTTGGGCTTTGGGAAACACTGATCAACATTTTTCACCATTTTATAGACCAAACAACTGATCGATTAATCGAGAAAATAATCGACAAATGAATCAAAGGTAAAAATAATCCTTAGTTGCAGCCCTGCTTTCTTGACATCCTCTTCTCGAACTCTCATGTGCCATATCGAGATGGATACTGTGGCCTTCAGTTTCATCACACCCACATCATTCTCCTCCGCATCGCCAACATCATCTTCCTCATCATCATCGCCATCATCCTCGTGCCTTGTGGCCCTGACCCTTTATTCACTCCACTGGGCATAAAGCTCACCGACAGCTTTACAGGAGAAGCCCCGCTCTCTAACCTCCAGAATCCTAACTGAATAGCAGATGGGCTCAGCTTTGTGTGTCTTTTTATTAGCTCTCCTAAATCAACACCTAACAATGCACAGAGAGAGAGAGAGAGAGAGAAGGAGAGAGAGGGAAATTGATTTCTTCCATCTACCGGTGCCCCGAGGTGGGTAAGGGGTGGTTGGAGGGTAAAGGGTGAGGGGGTGATGGAAGGGAGGAGTTGACTGGTTATGACTTCGCTTCAATTTCCTGTCTAGGAAGCGTGTACATGAAGCCAGACTAGACTGTGGAAATAGCAGCCAGCGGTGTTTTCTTTAACTCCAATTTGTTGTAGACTCTTTCATCTCATCTCAGCGGGACTGTCAAGTCTTGTGCATAAATATCCCGCCTGAGCGTTAAAGTAGGGATTGTTCACGTGCCAGGATCTAGCTGCATTAGATTTGTAAAGCTCTATCATAGCGTCATATTTCTATTATAAGCTTCTTACTTTTAAATCCATTCCTCGCTATAGCACCAACATTCACTTGATACCGTACTGTACTCGATCTACCATCACTCAGTCGTCACAGATTTATGGGATTTTCTACATATTTCTTAGCTGTGCTTGCATCCTGTCCGTGCCTGCTCATGTGTAAAGTAAGTAGCCGATATAGTAGATCATTAACCAGAAGCACTCAGCCCACTTACAGTCCTACAGCATGCATGATTGTCCTGTAAGTAAAGTGATGATACGGAGATTGTGCTGATCCGTCCTTGAGTATAATTCCGCTTCCTGTCCTTTTTTTTGAGAATACGGGAATGTACAGATAACTCACTTTGGCTGTAGGAAGGTTGCGTGTTCGTACTATTAATTCTGCGTGTGTTTGCAGAGAAAGGTCATCTAAAAGTCTTTGTATTGAGCTGCTTTCATGGGGAGGAGATTTAGAGTCCCTCGACCTGCCTCTTTGGTCTCCGGGTCTATTGGGTTAGCTGTATTAAGTGGCACTACATTAGGGTAGAGCATTGCTGTTTCCCCGCCGCTTCACTCCTCCTGATCACCTCGGAGGTTCCACGGAGCAAAGGCCTCATAAACATTTATGTATGGGCTGTGGGCTCCTGTCTTAGGCCACGACTCCACTGGGCAGAAGCCTAGTGCCCCTTTATGCCTCTTAAGAGACTGTGTTGTCTCTATATATATATGTGTGTGTGTGTGTGAGTGAGTGTTTGTTTCCCTAAAATACAGAGAAAGTTATGTTCCTTAGGATTTGAATAGTTCACTGATTGCTCCACGTGCCTCCAGCTTCCTGGAGGAGGTAGTTATTTTCACATTTGGTGGCTGATCATATGTTTCATGCTGGGACACTTATCATATGTAAATTGTATGGCTTTGGGCACTAGCGTCCTCTCAGCTGTTGTTTTCTTTTCTCATCCCTCCCAAGCAGAGACAGACACCCTAGGGAGCCTTCTTAAAGGACAAAACTCCACTGGACACAGTCACTAAATTTGCTCGGCCCTCTTATTTCTAAAGCATCACAAATAGAAGACACATTTCACTTTGTTTTTTTTTTGTTGTTAGGAATGTCTTTGTTGGATCTTCAAGTAATTCCTCCCAGCCTTACTTTACAGCCTCACGTTTGGCTTGTTTGGTCTCCGGCAGACGCTGTGAAATGAGCACACGCCTGGTGAACCTGATCAGCAGTCTTAAATTGCATGCAGGCGAAGCATCTCAGTCTAAACAAACAACCATCCCGAGAAAGGGGAAGTGGTTAAAGCAGGGGTGTGAGGGTCCCAGAGGGCAGCCAGGGACCACACTGCTAGCAGACCATTGACGCGCATGGAAAATGTGAACAACAAACAGGAAATCCTTTCCAAAGAACAGACAGCGAGATATGCTTATGATCAACTTGCTGCATGCGTTGAGTTGAGTTAAAGCCCTTCTCTTGTGTGTGTTTACTCTGCAGGACCCTGGATATGCAACTTTCCTGTTTGAGCAGCTCCAAAGACCCGGGAGCCATGATGTCAGCTGTTGCCAGGTGTGCTCCACGCCTCTCCACCAACTGAGGCAGGAGGCCTTGCAGACGCTCCACGCTCCCATCCTCACCATCAGCTCAGACATGCCGGCCCTGCCCACTACATCCTTTTTACCACAGCCGGCTAGATTCACTGTGTCGTCCTCCGGCGCCCATGCAAAGCAACTGTCCAAAGGCCAACCAGCTGCCCACTCTGTCCTGCCCCTGGGAGAGCGGCACAGGGTACCAGGCTGGTCGCAGAGCCCCTCTGTCACCTCAGGGCCTAAGACAAGCGTCCAGGTGACGGTGGCAGGAGGGCAGATCAGTGGGTCCCTGAGCTCCGTCACCATTCAGGCACAGCAGTACCTCGAGGGCATGTGGAGCATCTCCAGGGTCAACAACTTCACCCCTCAGCCTAAACCGGTATGTCTTTAAATTGATAGTTCAGGTGTTTTGAAGTGGGGTTGTATGAGGTACTTATCCATAGTAGGTGTATTATCTACAGTAGATGACGGTCAACCCTCCCCCAACTTGGAGAAGCAGACAGGAGTTACCGCATCAAAGCAAAGCAATGTACTGCTGTGGACGGGGCCGGCAGCAAAACGTATTTTTAAGTGTATGTTATACTTTAGAATATTTTTACCGGTTCACCATGCCGTGAGACAGCTATACAGTCTAGGTTTTCAATGGAGAACTGAAGCCGTTATCTTTGCTCTCGCCAAATCAACCAGATTCCATTGAAAAAAACATTCATTTTACCTCGCAGAACGCAAGAGTTGCTGGTCTACCGCTGCCTCGATCGGTCAGTTTTTTCATGCATTGTGTGACTCTGGTTAGTTCAGGTTCACCAAAGTCGCACAATAGCACAAAAAAAATAACCGATCGTCGCAGCGGTTGACAAACAACCCCCGCGTTCTGCGAGGTAAAATTACTGTTTTTTTCAATGGAGTCTTGTGGCTTTGGCGAGAGCATAGATGATACAACGGCTTCAGTTCTCTGTCGGAAAGGGCGGTCTGATGGCAAGGTAAAGTGGTGAAAATATTAAATATAGGTGTATATAAGGTGTCCTTTGCAACTTGATATTTACATTTCATGCATTTTCATCCATTTAGAGTGACTTTAAAATAGTACAGCAGCAGAATGAGCTTAAATTCCTAGTAAAGGGTTGAATAGCAGGCAATGATTGGTAATGTAAAGGGGCCATAAGACCATCACCTGCCTGGACTGTCATAGATAAATGAGACTTTTTAGGTCAATTCAATCATGGAGAAAAATGATGATAAATATTCCAAATAATAAACCTAAATCACTGAAAATTAACCATGAAATACTTTGATATTTTTCTTAAAAATGTCTACATATCATGCTGTAGTGCTCGCCAGGTTAAGCCTCTTCACTACAAATGTTACATTTCAGAGCTTTAAAGGAGATGAAGCCCTGCAGAGATTGTGCGAGTCAGAGTCTCTGCAGGAGTGCTGACCTCTCATTCCTCAGTAGTCAAGGAGTCTGAGTGATCTGAGGTCAGAGGTCATCGCAACACTAATCTGCTGACCTTCTCCTCAAGGGCATTTCAAATGACCACCCCACAGCGTCACCATAGCTCTCCTCTCATGCTGGATAAGCATTAGTCTGTGCTTCGTTTGATGTCTAAGAGACTTGGAAAGGCCCTGAGTTTTCCCCTCGGTGGTGTCATGGGACTGATCATACTGTACCTTGTTTACGATTTAAAAAAATGTATTTGCACATTTACGTTAGCTTTATAGTAAAGGTTGCTGGTGTTGACAGGGATTTTTAGCATCTTAGAGCATACAGTATATCTGGCTGCTGATATGAAGCTTTTTACTGGTGGTTTACTGATGTGTCTCTTCCTGCATTGATGGGGACATCTGGTCTCAGACCTGATTGACAAACCTCTGTGACATTCTTCACTCAGTGTACAGACCAAACAGCATGGCTATCATTATCTAGTGCCTTGCACTTTAATATTTCCCATCAGATGCAGAATATAAACTGTTGATAACTGCAGTCTGTTACGGGTCTTGGCAGTGTTATTCCTTCCTTTCTGCTTGACAATTAAAGACAGACCCTAACACCACTCTTTAATGTCAACAAGTGCCTTCAGAGATGGTTTATTGGCAACCATCAAAAGCTTTTAACTGCATGTACGCAATCTAGGGCAAATCAAACGGCCTGGCGCTGGAGTGAGAGGCTGACTTGTGTTCTCCATCTATGTGTCTAAAAGCAATTAGTGGCCCTTAGAGCTGGGATGAGTTGCTCAATGCCACATAGCTGAGGCGGGGGCCCTCCTTGGACAGAGAGAAATGCCCCTTCAGGACATGAAGTTACAAACACAGCAGAAATGGGTGTTATTTTCCCAAGCTTGTTTCTTTCATTAAAACCAGATTCTTCAGAAAGACGAAAACCCACACACACTCACGAGGCTTGGGAGTTGCGCTGTGCCGAAAGGCACAAGCTTCAATTCATGAGTCCCTCTTGGTTTCTCTGGGGGGAAAGCATGCGGTGTTCTCCAGACAAAGAAGCAGAGACGGACTTTGTGTGTGTTAGACAGAAATCCTGTCAAGCAGGGAGCCTGGGGCGCTCCCACACACAGCCCATTATAGGGCACCTTGAATCTCTCATTTGGGAAAAGGCTCTGGTTAACATCTGGAATGATGTTTGTGGTCGTTGGAATTGAAACTATCTGGCTCCCTCTTTGTAATTGGCTGACACTGGTTCATATGAGTGTAGCTGCCTTGAAGTGAGCACCCAAATGTGCTTTTCTGAGACAGTCTGATGCAAAAGCCCAACTTAGATAAGCTCAACAAGGCTTGGCTGTTTAAACGAAGAGCTTCAAGCAGTTAATGTAATCCAGAAAAACACATTACCAGCAGTGTTATGCTACTATTCAAAACAAGAAATTGATTGACCCAAATCTGAAAGTCTCCCTTTGCCCCATAAAATCCACAACCACATGTGCGCTAATCTACGACGACCAAGTGCTCTTGACCCATGAGGGTCTCTGTTATTGGCCCACTCGTTGCCTGCTGCCATGGCGTGCTCCATTGCCACCAATCTGAAGCCCAGCCGACGATCTTGGCTGCTGTTTCTTTGGTGCAGCTGTGCTCGCGTGGCAATGTGCCACAGACAGCGACGATGACAAGAGAAGAAAAGGATGCAGGAAGGAAAGGGAAGGAAAATTCTTGCCAAATTAGGAAACCATTTTTAAAAAATGGCAATCAGGTTTTTGGTATTTGCTTATAGACAGTGGACATTTTCTGTCCAGAGAGGGAGCCAAATGTCAGGGTGATTTACTTTAGTCCTTTTCTCACATGTTAGGACTCCAGTACTGCTGGAAGTAGAGGTGGGGTACAGAAATTGATACAGCATAGTAAAAAATTGATACAGCATAGTATCGTGATACTTTGCGTGGCAATATTGTATTGCTACACGGACGTCAAGTATCGACCTTTTATTATATAAACTATTAAGCGCTTAACAATCCGATGGTTGCTATTCTGTCTTTCAGAGGTTGTAGCGGGCTCAGTGTTAAGGCTAAAGTGAAGATATTGGTATCATATGAAACTAGAAAGCATAAGTAATTGATTTGTGTCATGTTAGCTTGTTGGGAAGAATACTTAATAACACTGAAGTATTAGATAAAATGATCTATCTAGTATTACACTTATTATATAAAAAACAGATGTTGACAAACTGCATAATTTGCCGTTGAAAAAAGGTAATAAGTCGCCATACTCGCAATAAGATTGTATAGTGACATAAGTATCGTGATGATATCATATTGTGGACCCCCTTTTGGTGATTCCCATCCCTAGTTAGAAGGCAATTCTCCCCTCAGTTGGATCCTGTTGGTTACAGAGGCCAGCTGAGCTCGACAGCCCGATTAACACAAGGCCTCCTTCACTCCAGCAGTAATCGTCTGTTGACCGCTGAGATCGAAGGTCACCGGGGAGTCCTGGTACTCTTAGCAGTTGAGGAGAAGATGGTCTGCTGACAGGGCGCTGGCCTATACGCTGTTCACTTCAGACTTCACAGGAAGCGCTCTCCCGAACTCTTTTTCTCTCTTTTGACTCTCCATTCTGTTCAAATCTCTCTTGCTTTGTTTCTTTCCCCCCTCCCTTTTTCTGCCTTTTCTTTCTAGTGGCAAACCAAAGCAAAGGGATCAGGGAGAGCTAAGGGTTAAAGGGTGGAAGGCCAGCTCATTACTGGCTCTCGGTGCAAACGGGCGAGCACACATGGCTCCACTGACACGGCCTAATTACCTGACCAGGGGATAGATTGTTCTTTTCAGCCAGAATCAGGGCCAGACCGGGTCCAAGGCTACAGAGAGCAGCTTGGCCCCAGTCTTATTACCAAGGGAATACTCTTTGACAGGCACTGAGATGTGCTCAAGTGTGTGTGTGCACCTATATGTGTGTAAGAGTTTATCAATTTTGAGCCCACACCCACAGCCACAGCTGTCCCTGTATGCTCCTGGAAATCCGCTGCCACTTGATTTTAAAGCCGACACTCCATCGGTGACAGATTTGATGAGCTACACACATCAGCTTCCTGTACGGCTGCGTGTGAAGTGCTCTAGTCTTTCGTGCCAAAGTGTAATGGGAGTTCCTAACCTGTCACCGACACCAGCATGGCGTGAGGCTTTCCGCTCTGGCGTCTGCGTGAGGATCTGTATTTGGCTCATTTCAGTTTGCAGCCAGTGTTTTTTTTTTTTTCCTTCTCAAGTCATAACTTCACATACCGCAGCTTGATATCAGACTTAACCTCCATGATGAAGTCTCAAGAGAGCAAAACCAGACCTCTAAAACAGGACTGTGATTCCTAACCGTGATAACAAGCTCAAAAGGAAGAAATGGGAAATTCATGGTCCACCACAAATGGTCAGTGAGGCTTTCCTGGGGGAAGATAATGCGCCGGTGCTTTATTATAGCAACACATTGTACTGAACGTAAAGCTAACAGCGGCGGCACTCTGCAGAGCAATAGCCAAGCCTCTCATGTGAATGTCAGAATGTAAGTATGTCCTCACATCCTGATGTATAGCATTCACATGTCAGGCTTGGCATATAAATAGTGCAGCTGTCAGCCCGTGTTGACAAATGGCAGATAATAGAAGGCCAGACACTTTATGAAAAAAGATTTTATTTTAGTTGCCAAACATGGATCTAGGGCAAACACTGGGGTAAATATGCACAGGGCCTGAACTGTGTTTATAATACATATCCTGTCAAATGGCACTGAGGCTGCGGCGCTGCTCAATTCAAGGTTGTTGCTGATTACACAATGTTCATGTGTCAGTGTTATAAATGTTTTTAGGAAAACTTTGGCCTTTATTTATTTAATTTCCGATGCTGAAAAACCACAGAACCGGTTTTATGTCAGCTGCTATTGATCATTGTCCGGCAGGATAAACTAGCGGCTCCGGTGAGGATTAACCTTTTGTCAGTATGGTGACTCCAGCTAAAGCGTAGTCTCGGAGTTGGCTTTTGTCTTATATAATTAGCTCTCTGCGCTCCTTCAGTTGGACTATGAGCAACCAGTGAACCACTGCAGGCTGCAGAGCTCCAGCCGAACCTTTAAGCTCCATCTCCACTAAGCTACTACAGTTTGAGCTTCAACCTTAAACAGACACAGAGGGCTAGAAGGCTTAGTGTATGACCAGCTTCTATTTGCTCAGGACTATGCATCTGTAGGTCTGTGTTAAAACCTTTGCACCCATATTCATACTCGGAACTCGCTGTCAGTAGGCAACCTCCAGGTCTGAGAAGTGAAGCCAATGCAAAAGTGCCTTAAATTTGCGTTCTTTCTAATATCCAGCAGGGGGCGACTCCTCTGGTTGCAAAAGAAGTCTGATTGTATAGAAGTCTATGAGAAAATGACCCTACTTCTCACTTGATTTATTACCTCAGTAAACATTGTAAACATGAGTTTATAGTCTCAATCACTAGTTTCAAGTCTTCTTCAATACAGCATGATGTTCATTTAGTAAATTATGGTCCTATTTAGAGTCAAATAGACCATAAACAGGGTATGCTTTAGGGCGTGGCCATCTTGTGATTGACAGGTCGCTACCACGGCGTAAAAAACCAACACAGCGAACAAATACCAAGATAGCGACGGCCAAAATGCCGAACTCAAGGCTTCAAAACAGCAGTCCACAAGCCAATGGGTAATGTCACGGTGACTACGTCCACTTCTTATATGCAGTCTATGCTCACTGTGCATTGTCAAAAACGTTATCATCATCACAAGAATGATCTTTATATAACTTTTTGGAAATTTGTGTAACAACAAACAAGAAGATTTAAAAAATCTGGTTGAATACTTGTTTGTCTTTATCTACTGGAGCTCTAAACCTACTGTGTCGATGATATACAGCTGTTTATAGAGGACCTGCTGCTGCAAATATGTAACAAATATGAATACATACAGGTGGTATAGCTAGTGTGCTTTGGCATTAGTTACCAGAGCCCAAGGGCTGAAACAGATGTAGCTCACGTCTGTTTAGTGTTCAAGCTTCCAGAGCAGGGTGCGCCCACGCAGGCATGATACCTCGTAAACATTTATGGAACAAATCTCATTTCTGAGATTGTTGTTGATTGTTGTTTATTCCCTTTGAAACTCGCTCTGAGACAGTTCCAAGTAGAACTCAGCCTGCAGGACGACATGTTCCTCATTGCTGACGAGCAAAGTGCCAAATTAGCCGTGGAGGTATAGATATAATCGGGTGCGGAGTGAAGTACATCGCTTGTGATTTAATTACTAATTAAATGTGGGTTATCACTTAATTACAGTAGGCTACAGCCAGAGCAACCTCAAGAGTGTTGCCAGAATCAATGAATGGTGCAGCATCCTTGCTGTTCTGCTGGGAGCTCTCTGCTGTGGATACTGCTGACTCCCGCTAACCAGTGCTGGCTGCAGCAGCTGCCTGTCCATCTGTGGCACAGGGGGAGTAAATGGAGTGGAAGGAAAGGTGGGCAGGAGCAGTAAAACTTGTAAGTGATGGTTGTGGTCTTATCTGTGTATCTGTGTGTCAACAGGCTCAGGGTTTGATGGGGGAAGCAGACAGGGATGCGGCAGCCTCGGAGGCCCCAGTCACCGCCATGACCACCAGCACCAGCAGCAGCACCCTGACGCCCTGCCGACTGAGGAGCTCCAGCCAACCGGGACTCCCGGCACCCGTCACCAACACGTCCACCTCCCCCTCTCCTTCTTCGTCTGCAGCAACCTCCTTCTTCATTAGGTAAGCGCCTTCAAATCACACCACGCTCGAGTCTGTCACAGAGATTACATCGAGTTGTTGCGGTGCTAAATGAAGTGTTTAGTGTTTGCGTGAGCTCGTACACACCTGCATGCATTCAGCCTCCTGTGTGCTGAGGAGGAGATATGCACAGACTCGCCTTCAAATGTCTGTCGAAGGACGCGGTTCATGCTGTTAACTTCCATGTGGGGCACCTATTCCATGGAGATGTTGTTCTTGCCATGGTTGAATTATGGCATTGCCTTGGGACACGCACCATCATGGTACTCAGTGAACCTTTAGTTACAGGCACGACTGCCCATGAATGGATAATAGAATTACATAATTCGATATGAAGAGGGAGTGTCTCTCACGAAGGGGGCTTAGGTTAAAGCCGAGTATTGTCCTGAGGTATTTCATGTTTAGTTATTTTTCTCTTTGTTTTGCTTCATTGACTTAAAGCAGCTCTCCAGATTTTGCAGCTTTGCAGGACAATTATGTAGTATTTCAGTCCGTGTTTCTCAGGCCGAGCGAGGCTTTTTCAGCACTGCTTGGCTCCGGTGTTGTTGTTGCCCCGGAGAATACTTCACCCTCTCCAGGCGGGTGGATGGCTGGAGCAATGTGCTATATTGTCATTGATAGATTCCCTGGCAGGCTGGCCGCTGCATACGTTCCCTGCCTCTTCTCTCCGAGGAGTGCTACGCCATAATGAATGTTGGCGAAAGGGAAGAATGATGCATAGGACCATTGAAGCTCTGCACCGCAGGAGGTGAAGGGACTTGTGGAGTGTGACAGGAAGCCCATGGGGGGATCACTGTGGTGCTTAGCTTTTCTCCAAGCACCCCAAATGGAGTTTGTTTTGCCAGCTTTCATAGTATATCAGCAGGACGATGAGGCCTCTTCTTTTGGCTAAGGGGACATTCCAGATCCTCCACTAAATATGCAACTTCCTGTACGTACCACTTCCTGTCACAAGAGTCCTGAACAACAGCGAGGAGTGGCCCTCTGCTAGACAGGGTTAATTCCTGACACTGATTTATTAGTTCTCATGTTTTCTTTGGACCTGAGCTCAAAAAGAGTAGCATAGAGAGAGCTGTGTCTAGTGTGGGCCAAGTGTAGGGAAAAAGAGGGAGGTGGACTTGTTTTTTCCCCTGTAGCAGGTCCTGGTGGGGCCGGGGGGGGTGGAGATGGAAGCACTGCGAAAAGGTTCCACCTTTCATTTCATCCTAAAGATAATTTGCTGCCAAGAATGTGGTGTTTTACTTGGCCCAGAGAAACACAATGACAACGGGCTGGCTTCAAACAGCATTTCATACCGCAGACACAGTAAAGGGTGGCGGAGATGCACCGGGCTTGATTTGAAGCACACTCCCGTTTCCTGACCCCTTCACAGCTGTTGCCTGCAACAGGAACATCATCATCATCATCATCATCTTGTTGTTGTCTTTGTTTCATCTTTTTGTATATCACTGCTGATTGAAATGTACATCACCAAAATTCAAAACAAATTGAATCAATCAACAGATTTCCTTGTTTTGTTGGTAGCGCTTGAATGTGTTTTAGACTTGATTGAAAACTCACATCTGATTAGTATTCCTTTTTGTTCTCCAAAGATACAATTAGCGGGATGCATGTGTAAAATCCTGAGAGCCCAGGATGTAGGAGCAGAATAACCAAACAGCAGTTTCTACCCCAATGGAGAGTGGAGAGAGCTCCTTAGACGCTTGTCTGACATTCACTAACACCGTTCCACTCAGAGATGAAATTTTAATTAGAATGCAATTAGCTAGAGTCTAGCTGCTTTAGCTAGTCGGCTGCTGAGAGAAAAGAACAAAAGCGATTTGTCGTTTAATTTTTCATTTTAAAAATAAGTCAACCGTTCAACTGGCTACAAAAAAGCGTTTAATTTGTTTCATTTAAGATGTCTGCTGAGTTGAAAAATCATTTTAGTATAAATGTCAGTTTGATAGCTACAGAGAGCAGGAGGTCAGGGTCCCATTTTTGACAATTTCTGTGCACGATTTAGTAATGTGTCACCTCAGAATAATAATTGTTGCCCCTGAATTACTTAATTGAGGCGTCAAATAACTTTCCTTCAAAATTCCTTCAAAATAAGGTAAAAAAAATCAAATTATAAAAACTGAACATACCGAATATTTCAGTGGTAGAAGCACCCACAGGTTAACAGCTGTCGCAACAAATTACTGAGTTGTTTTCCTCAGATTCTTGGTATTAAGTTAATGCATTCATTTCATTCATTCAGTATACATACTAGAGCTGCAACTAATGATTAATTTCATCATCAATTAATGGAATAATCATTTGGTCTATAAAATGTCAGAAAATAGTGAAAAAAATGTCCATCCCAGTTTCTCAAAGTCCCAGGTGATATCTTTAAATGGCTTGTTTTGTCGATCCAAAACCCAAAGATATTCACTTTAATATGATATAAAACGGAGAAAAACAGGAAGTCTCAATATTTGAGCGCCTGAAAACAACATGTTCTTCCATTTTTGCATGAAAAATTACATTAACAATTTATCAATTATCAAAATAGTTGATTATTTTTTTGTAGATTTACTACTCGATAAGTCGATTAATCGTTGCAGCTCTGGTATATTATTTGAGTTTTGTCTGTTAAGTGCAACATTTTGTTATTTTCACTTCTCTGAAACATATTTTATGAGAGAACAGATTGTTAGATTGGAGAATTGGGAAGAGCAAATTATTAATTTGAAGGAAGTGGTTATTAATTCAGTGGAACAAATGACTAATTTGTACACATGAATATCAGAATTGTTAACCCTTATACCTTCCAGGCTGTGTAGATGATTGATTTGACTCTCTGTGCTGTTGCTCGTGGGAGAATTTTCCCATAGAAGTCCGGCTATGAACATTATCTTGTGATGCTTCTATTTTTAGAAACTAGAAAATCTCTTTTGATCACACGATAAATGTATCCGTTGAGGCACTTTCTGAAAGTACAGTTCTTTTATGCTGCTTCCTGTCTCTGGTAATTGTGGCGAGCAAAGAGATAACCCCGGGGTCAGTGATGACCGATTGGCAATTAGACTGACTATACAGTCGCAGGGAGACAGGAAGGGTCAAGGGTCAAACTCTGACTGGATGCTGTGTATGTGTGTGTGTGCATATCATTATGTGTGTGTGTCAGAGTAGTACTGGGGGTGGTGGTAATAATGAATTTAGAGCCATGTGTTCAGCTGACTAGCACGTTAAGCACTGATTGCCTTGTGACAGAGCATATGATTAGTGTATTGACAGCGTTGTGTAATGAAAGCAGGCGGAGCTCACAGCGGGGGCTAGACGGTGTGGCTAACTGCCGCCCTGCACATCTCTCTACCCATCTCTCTGTTCCATTAACACCTGCTGATTGTGACGGTGTGTTTATTACCCACCGGGCACGTAGGATTTCTCAGTGCACACTGCTGAGAGGAGTCTGCTGCTCAGTTTGCAGTCTACATCTCTCACTTTTTTGCATATATCAGCATGAGACAGTTTCCACGGCTTATAGGTGGCCCCTTGTTTATGTTTGTTATGAGGGAGGCTAGTCCCTCATTCATCTGCTTCCACACACTAATCACACTCCGGAGAGTTATGATTTACTCACTCTAAAAAATACATGGAGGTAATGAATAACAGAGTATAGAAGACCTTGGAGACACAACAGGTTGGTAGAGATTCAGAGGTGGCACAAAGGCTGTTGCAGGGGCAGGGCGGACAGCTGTTTGTTGGAATGCGGCCCTGGAGGAGTGTCAGAAGGAAGTGGTTTTATGGTCGTCCATCGCCGCCCTGCAGCTGCTGCCCAGGTGAGTGTTTGTGCAGTAATGACTGTGATCGTGCAGAAGGAATCCTCCTGTAATTGTGGCAGCAGGGCCATTTAGCCTCCTGCACAAACACACACACACACACATAAGGCCCTGCCTTTGTGTCAGCAACACTCACTCTGCCCTTCATCCCCCAGGCTGCGCTGAGTAACCATAGAAACAGGTCATTAGCTTGTGGGAATAAAATGTGACTGATTTTTTTTTTTCTTTCAAAAGTGGAGATTGGAAATCAGGAAGTTGAAATAGCCCTCTCTACTCCACTGGACTATAATTTAGTCGGAGGGAGAGCGACAAGCATCTCTTCAATAATGAGTCCTGCGTGTTCGCAAAGTGGAAGCACGGCAGAACCACAAGTGCTTGTTCTGAACGACACATGTTGGCTGCTGGCTGAAGTCCAATCAGTTTATTTAATTTGTTTATGAAGTTTCCACGAGGAGCTTGGACACTCAGTCCATCCTGTTTGTTTGTAAATGCGATGCTAGTGTAACAGGTGTGTTCTTGTGTTGTGTTATAAAGACATCACAGGCCAGGATTCCCAGTTGAGTTGGTTTATTCTGATAATAGACAAACCGTGCGGTCACTGGACTGTTCTGGATCATATATCTTCAGTCATGATGTTACTAGAAATATAAAAACACACATGTTACCACACAACACACAGCTTGGTAGTTGGCCAACTTAGCCATCAACATAGCTTCTGATGGTTAACATTATTAACCATGTTACATCAGCATGTGTTGCTGGGGGGAATACAGTAGTTGTAACTTCCGTCACAGTAGGGGTGATCCACAGGGAGAGGCTCGAAGCAGACCAGTGCTGTGTTTGGTTGGCTGTGCTGTGATTGACAGCAGGGATCTCTGTCACTGACAAATAGGCAGGACAGATTATGTGGAGCAGAGGGGTCTGCTGAGCACAGTGGATGTGGCCCCACATGGCAGGGGGATAAAGACACAGAGCGGGGCAGTAGCTGCCCGGGACGGATGTGCTTGTAAATGTTGTCGCTCAGAAGGCGAGCTCAGGCCGATGCTCCACTCTGACAGCATCCGAGGCAGGAGGTCTGTGGAGACGAATATTGGGTCCGCCACAATGGGAGTCAAGTGAGTTATGTTGCACACAGACAACGATGAGCTTACTTGGATGTGTGATACTCTGTGTTTTGTGTCATGCAGCCAAATGTCTGTGTTGTTGAGCTGTATTTTCTTTCTATATCTTTCTTTCTGTACCGCTTTCTCCTTTCCGCTCTGTGGAATGTGCAGTTTTGTGCAGTTGGACCGACTTTCTCCCTGGAGGTGAGAGGGTAATGGTTTTGTTGTCAAGCCACAGCGAGATGGATTCCTCCACCACAGCGAGAGTGTGAGCAGAATGTATAGCATGGCAGAAAACATACTGCTGAAATACTGCTGGCTGGCTCCATTTTGAGGAAACAGCCACAGCGGAGCTGCGATGTTAATACCACCTCTACCTCCGGAGCCTGACAAATGAGAATTGATTCATATCAATCTGTTGAATCTGAGCAACACATGCCCAGGGCAGCGAATGGCTCATCAGAAGTATTGAGTGGGTGGTAGCCGGGATGGTTGAGCTGCTCTGTGGTATTTGTCTTTGTTTACTGTTGGATAAAACACCAGCTGGCATTTTCCTGCCATAATCAGGCTGATGGGACTAATGGCTGTCTCCGTGCAGCGGCAGACACAGCGGCAGCACCAGCTGAGGCTGAGGCTGTAGATAAGCCCAGGTGTGAATCTATCCAAGGCCTGTCAGGCGCCGTCAAGGCTGAGGTGTTGATGGAGATCAAGCCTGGCGATGGAGACTGCAGCAGGTACCCTCATGTACCCTCTCATCTTCCATCTGACTCATAATCCTCCTTGATTCTCGCGTAACTAACATTGTTTTCTGATATAACGATACAGATTTAATCTTTACTGTATCGAACATTGTTAAAATGTCTTGTGACACCATGTTCATGTCTATGTGACTTATATATTGCATGCTGCACAGAAATATTGCGTGATGAAGACTTCTGTGTGTTGCTCTTCACGTAATCGGGTGTTCAGAAGAATTTGCCGCACAGCTGAAGTAACGCTCTCTCTCGCTGTGTTGGATTTCCCTGCCTCTTCTCGGGTGTGTGTCACTTCCCTGGGATATGATAACATGGTGCGATAGTGCTGTGTCCCTGCAGGGCCAGGGTGATGGGCACTGTTGTGGCAGGCAGCATAGAATCACTTGTGCCTGTCATCATGAATGGCAAACAGCTCCGGTGATAGGGGAAAAGAAAAGCAGAGCGTTTGTCTCGGCCTGCGCGAGGGATAACCCCCGGTGCCCTTACCCCTGTTCCCCCAAATAAATCCCTGAGTCAGGAAGTCTGTCTGGCCCACTCATATAGCCTGCAGGGGAGGGTGTGGGGGGGGGAGGACAAACAAAGAGATGAAGCGCTGACTCAAGCCTGTGCATTCACCCTGGGTCCACGTGTACTAAGCCCTGTGGGGAGAGGGGAAAACACTGCCATCCACTCCTGACAGATTCCTTTCATAAGTGGAGAAATGAGAGGATGTGAAGCTTGTCACCTAACATAAGGCTGCCTTTGTCTCTCAGTGTGTCGATCAGAAAGGCTAGGTTGTGTGTGGCTAGTTGAACGTGGGCAGGAGAAGTCACGCCCTCAGCATCAATCTATTTGCCTTCCCACGTCGGGCATTCCCCAACTGGATAACGGCTCTGATGGTTGCCCACAGGGCTCCGTGATCAGCGCATTAGCGTGTAGTTATCACGCTCCATTCTCTAACCCCCGTCCTGTTGAATGGATATTATGCATCGGGCCTGTGGGGGCTGAGGGATGCCATCTAAACCTCTTTAGTGTCCCTCAGTGAAAGGTGTCATGCAAATGGAGTCTATTATCTTGTGCCATTACAACCGCAGTCGCTTCTGCATTGTGGTTGAGTGTGTTGTGGAATAAGAAGGAGTGAATTGCAATAGCTGGTGGCGGGGAATACGCGTCGAGGAATTTTATGACCTATTGTATGCGGATGCCCGTGGCCCCTGCTCCGTGAGCTGCCTTTATGTCTTACATAAAGAAACAAAGATGACTCCTGGTGGGGCGTCTCAGGCATCGCTGCTCCTCAACATGGCTTTCTATTCAACATGAATAACTAATAGCTGCCTAATCAGTGGTTGTAGGTTGATTTCCCCAAACGCTAGGGCTTAATTTTTTCAGACACACATATATGCCTTCTGTTTGTCAATGGGAACGGCCCAGCTTTTACAGATTACCACTGAGGATAAGGCCATTGTCAGGACAGATGTTTTAGCGTTTACCTCATCACCCACAGCCTCATTCGCTGAAACCTTTCACCATCAACACACTGCATTCTTTTTCTTAATCTCCATCAAGAGGTAGCTTAAATGCTTGGGGTTTGAAAGCCAAATGACAATTGTGGGGAATTAAAATACAGAAATGAAAGGACTGATGAAAGTATTGTTGCGTTTATTATCTGCAAATGTACGACATTAACCTTTGGCTTCACTGTAGACTGGTGGGGCATTAAATACATAACGATCCACATTAATACACGGGGGAGGGCATAATAGTGCCTCTAGTACGTATCCAACATTATATTTGAGCCACAATGTACTTCTTAGTGGAGAATTAGTAAAGATTAAGAGTTTTTTTACGTAACATATTATGCCCTCGACCTTTTCTTTGCGGACACATGCAAAAACCGTACTGTATCAAACTTAAAGCAGCAAGGATGATTGATCTCATGTGTTTCTGTAGCTGCTTTCCTCGTGCACAGCGTCTTGAATGGAGAGGATTATAGCCTGTAATCGGTTCACGACCCAGCACGTGAGAGCCAGCTGCAGTGTGCTAAAAATCCCATTATCCACATACGCTCTATGTGGCCCAGTGAGTGTTGCTCTGTGTTATTTCTGTGGTTGACTTTATGAGTGTGTGATACAGGATAAACTGCTTAACTTGAATAATGCGGTTGTAGTGACTAACGTCTTAGCGGCTGTTCTCAGGGACACATTTCCCCACGCAGTTAAGGCCCGGACACACCAAACCGACATCAGAGAACTAACGACGACGAAGGCCGCCTGTTGCATCGCCTCGCCAAAAAGTTACACTCAAACACACCGCAAAGACTACAGCCAACAGCCAACTACCACGTACGTCCTGCGCCTGTGTGAGAGGAAATAACTCTCCATAGCAGCAGGTAGTGGTAGTCTGTATTCGTCATTCAAAAAGGGAAACCAGAAGGCGGAGGACTGCGGATGTACATGAAACAAAGCAGCGTTTGCCGACAATTTTCACACCACTCTCACTGACCCCTTAGCTTCATTCCAGATGGCCATGTTATGAAAATATCTGTCGTATTGGAATCATCAGATGAGATGAAGATGAAAAATGAGAAGAGCCTTCTGTGTTTTTCCACTTGACTTTAATCGTTGGCTTGCTTTCCTCACTTCCATTTCTCTTCTCATGCACTGATTCGCTTAAGCTGAACAGCCAATCAGAGTGATTTCTCTCTCTGACGAGCTCCGCCGCCGATTCAACATGCTGAATCGGACAAAAAAACTCCGACACAGGCAGACTAGAGCCGATGATGGTGGGACACACCGCAAAAACTAGGCGAGCAGACGCTCACTGACCGTCGACTTGTTGAGTCAGGGCCTTTAGAGTAGTATTCCCCTTTTCTATACACGTCTGTGATGTGTTTATTGATCCAAATAATCATGTCTTCCTTCTATCTAAAGACGTGTCACTTCATCTTCTGTCCCCAGATCTGCTATCGTGGCCATCTCCCTGACCGCGCAGCTCATTCCACCTGATTTGGACGCCCTCTAGTTTTTGTTAGGGTTGCCTATTGACTTGAATATAGATGAAAGATTAAGAAACACATGTTGTAACTCCCCTCCCCCTGAGTTCTGTCTCTCCGGTACGGCCCACTGATTAATCACTCCCAAATGTTCTCAGCAGCCTGCGGGCCTATTTGTTGTGATAGCCTCTGTGTGGAGAAGTGCAAATAAATAATCGCTAGGTGTCTTACCCTGGCAGCAAGTGATTAATGAAGTGGAGAAGGAGAGCAGAATTATGCAGGCTTTCTTCCTCTCTGTCTGTCTCTCCCACACTCATCAGTCTCTGAAGTTATTCTCCGTTCTGATATGTGTTAATCTAAGAGGACATTATATTTGATCAGGGGGGCATTCCTTGTTACTAATAGTTCTCATTTGTCTCTTGTATATCACAGTTTCCACTGTGTGCTGTAGAGGACAGGTGACGGGAAACGTCACTCAGTCAGCGATGACTTTGATGCCTAGAGTTTCTCTCTCTGCATGCCCTGAGCAGAACAGCCTTCCTGAGGTTTTCAAGGCGAGACGTGGGTGGGATGGTGGGTGAATCGGAGTTCAACATGTGTATTGAGAGTGTGAAGTTATTCCAGTTATTGCAGCCTTGGAGAGCGGTGCACAGCCGCAATACCTGCAGCAGTGTCTGAGGAGCGGAGTGAAAAAATGCACCGGAAGAGATGAAAGCAGCTGTTAATCTTTGTCAGCAGTGCCAGGGGTGGGGAGGCTGCAGTCTGCAGAGCAGGGAAGAACATGTCTTCATTATCATCTGTCACCCATCAGCTGAAAAAGTGAATTTTGCTTCCAAGACTTTTATTTTTTGCTGCCTGAACCAATTTTTGACGTAATAGCTGAACACTTTCCCAGCTCACATCCGTTTTCTGGAAGCCTCTTGCAAACAACTTAGAGTCAATTGCTAGAGATTTTCCTTCGAGGACCTTTTGACTTTCATTGCAGGTATCTCCAAGTCTTTCCTCCAGGGGCCTTAAATTGGCCCCTTTATCTCATTGACTGACAAATGGGTCCTGCAGAGTTAATGCTGTGTGCTTTGTTCACCTCTCCATGGCTTAATGTTCAAGCTAGTTAAGGCCATATTAGCAAGATGTGACCCTGAATGCTAGGAAGAACAATAAAATGAACTGTAAATAGAATTATAGCCCCTGACTTTTACTCTTAAATGTCCTTCCTTTGCTTGTCTTAAGCCCTCCTTAAGCCCCAAACTTGGCAAGAGAGCTTTGTGGTCTTTCAGTGTGGGGATAGGGGGTGTTGGGGGGTGTTTGACTGGAGACGCAGAGCTTTATAGGCAGAGCATTAGACACAGAAAACACCGGATGTCAGTGTTACCACAAGAAGGGTTTGTCACACACTACTGCGGAGCGTTGCTACACCAAAAATATTCTCCATCATTAAGGGTTTAACCTTGGCAGAGACACAGATCGCCGTGTTTGCACAGTCCTTTGGGAGGTGAGAATCCGTTGGCATGATCCCTCTCTTCTTGATCCGATGTCCAAAATAGTTCCTTTGATATTTCACGACAAAATCAGAATAAAATGAATGAAGAAGTTGCTTTTACCTCTCTGTTGATACAAGCCAGAGCTTAAATCCACTGTTGCTTACTCTGATGTACTGTAGGACCAAACCAGGCTTTCTTGAATATTGATGAGTTGTTTTTTTTTTCACTTTTTGGCGCCAACTGTTCCATTTATTCTTGGCCGACTGGGGATTCCCATCTTTGGGAATAAAGCAATTCCAAGCTGGCTGTGGCATATCCCCAACGATCATTTCTTCCTTCTCAGGCAGAAAATGATTTACCTCCTCATGGACAGCGCCTCGCTGGCTCAGAGCCAGGCCCACTGATCGAAGGGAGGACTTGGCTGTATACACCCTGCTGCTCCCTCTCTCTCTCTCTCTCTCTCTGCCTCTTTCTTTCTTTCTTTCAGTCTCTCTTTCCTCCTTCCTCTTCCTGACTGTATTTGGAGATGCTTTCTCCTATTCCATCTCACTGATCTCTAATTTGTTATTTTTTCATCGCCTCTGCGCTGCTTTCTTCCCCACTTGCACTCCCCTTTCTTTCTTCCCCCTGTGTTTCAAATGATCCCCCGTTATTCAAGCTATTCTCCAGAGGATGCCCTAATCCCTCGTTTTCTACCTCAGTCCACAGACCGTTTCAAAAGAGTTCAGAGGAGAACGGGTTCACAAACGGCGGGTAGAATTTAGGATTTTATTTACGCGCGTTTCTCTCTTGCTCTGACAGAAGAGCTCTTTGAATCTGCGTTATGACATGAAGTCAGCTGCTCAAGGCAACATCAGTATTTGTGGGGAATATTTTCTTTTCTATGACAACACCTTGTATTCACAGATGTTACATGAATTCAGTTGGCCTTACCTAATTGGCCGGGGATTGGTTCAGTGAAGATGTGCGTGCAGCCTTGGGCTGTCAGCAGTCAGCGCACAAATGATGCCCCATTTGGTATTTTGTGTCCAAGGCCAGACACACAGTGCAGGAACAAAAGGCCTGTTGAACACCTTGTTGGAACAAAGAGATTTTCTAAAAGACCTTGGTCCAACGTGTTTGGAAGGTGCCAATATCCTGATATTGCTCAGCTAACTGAACATCACATTCATAGCCGTGTGGCTTAGCTGGGATCAGTTTATCTATTTCTGAGGATTTACAGGAAGTGTATAAATCTTATCCTGGAGGTGTTTGGCCACTTCCTGCAAAACTGCTGTTGTGTAAACCGGCACAGGAGAGAGGAGCTCTACCTTCAGACTACCATTAAAACAGTCAGGAAACGGGCCGGCAGTCAGCTGAAAGCTTCAGAGCTTTGGATTGATAAGATTCAGCTGACAGCCAGATAAGCCTGTTGGTTCTCTCTTCCATTTTAATGCATCCTGGGCTGCCGAAGGAAAGAGGAAACACATTTTTCAAACTGACTGGAGAGATCTGGGTTTTGGTTGATTGTAATCTGAATGATAAGATAAACCACATTGCACGACGGGGGAATGTCTGTTTCTCTATCTCCAGGTGGGAGCTGTTTTTTCTTTTCTTTTTTGCAGCGTTTGTGAAGTAAAATTACACATTTTTTGCTGCAATTAACATTTTGTTGAACCACATTCCTAGATGAATCGCTATATTCAGGATGTTTCAGCCTCAGGCATTTTTTTTGTTTTGAGTGATTTAGGATAAGGGGGAGGAAGTGAGAAAAATTAATGTTTATAGCGCCTTGATTGCAGGGGGACTTTAGAAAGGAGACAGGCTCATTACCAGACTAAACCCCAGCGCCACACAGGAGGCTCGGATCAGCGTTGTCATACAACAGCCTACAGTTATTGTCCCCATGTGTCTAATGCTGCGTCTCAGGTAACACGAATCCGCATATTTCTTTGGTTATTTTAAGAGCCAAGCCTATGTGACCCCCTGAGCTTTTAGTGTAGGGGTAATGCATATATTTATACATGAATGGTCATAAATCTGGTGGACACTCACAGCAAACTGTCTTTACTTCAATGGATGACTGTAAGAAAAAGCGTTTTATGGCGAGGAAACATTCGACTCATACTTAATGATCAGCATCCTGACCTCACTTGTAAATCTTGTCTGGGTGGGCCCGCTCGCTGCCAAGGCTGGTTGGCAGAGTATGACATCATCTCCGCTTGTCTGTGCACCACATGAATCTGTGTGTGTGTGTTTGTTCACGGGCTGATGTCATGATCGCTTAATCATCACTGAAGATAAGCTGCTGGTCAGGTGAACCTGGAGCCGCAGCGCAGAGATGCAGATTTTGTTTCAATCCAAA